>NC_085845.1:125268261-125569511 GCF_035594765.1 Anolis carolinensis
CAATATATTTCTAGACTATATTTGACCTTCCCTGAAAGGTCTATTGCTGAACTACATTTTCTACTTGTTTTTATCCTACTTTACTATTTCCTTAATAAAGATATTAGATTGTTATTGGCCTCCGTGTGTTGGTTTCTAGTGCTCCGCTACCAGGGCGTGACAGCTAGCTTGTAGAGTTTATCAACAGGTGTAGGTTTAAGGCATCCTGTGATTATTCTGCATGTTTCGTTCAGTGCTATGTCCACCTGCTTTGCATGGGCAGACTTGTGCCAGATAGGACAGGTGTACTCAGCAGTTGAGTAAGACAAGGCCAGGGCTGATGTTCTTATTAATTGTGGGTCTGCACCCCATGCACTGCAAGTAAGTTTCCACAGGATGTTGTTGCGTGCAGCTACTTTGTGCTTGGTGTTCATGCAGTGTTTCCTATATGTTAATGTTTGAACTAAGGTGACACCAACGTATTTAGGATGAAAACAGTGTTCAAGCTCTTGGCCTTCCCAAGTAACTTTCAGTTTCCTGTTGGCTTCATGGTAATGTAGGTGGAAAGCACACACTTGTGTCTTGGAAGGGTTAGGCTTCAGGTGGTTCTCTTTGTAGTAGCTGGAGAGATCTTTCAAGGCATTAGTGAGTTGGTTTTCAACTGTTTCAAAATCTTTTGCTTCTGTTGTTAAGCCAAGGTCATCGGCATATATAAAACTCTTTGTGAGTGGTGGCTGTGGCTGATCGTTTGTGAAGATGTTTAAAAAGGTCGGTGCAAGAACGCTGCCTTGGGGTAAACCATTGTTTTGCCTCCTCCATGTAGTTTTCCGGCCCTGAAACTCCACATAGAAGCTGAAGTTTTCCAGGAGGGTCTGGACAGTTTTTGTAAAGTCAAAGTCCCAGGTGATATGGTAGACTTTATGCAGCATTTTTCTATGTGTCATAGGCTGCCGTAAGGTCCACAAAAACTGTTCTCGTAATGCAGCCTTTCTCATAGCCTTCTTCGATATGCTCAGTCAGATGAAGAATTTGACCTGTACAGTTTTTCCCTGATCTGAAACCTGCTTGTTGTGCAATAAGCTTGGGTTCGATAACAGGTCCTAATCGATTTAATAGCATCCTCTCATATACTTTATATAGATGACATAAGAGAGAGATTGGTCATTAGCTCCTGGCATTGGAGGCATCTTTACCGGGTTTTAAAATGGCAATGATCTTAGTTTTCCTCCATACTCGGAATCTGTTTGTGTGCCAAGCATTGATTGTAGAATTTTAAAGGCCTTTGTGGGTTGTCCATGCAGAGCCAAACACAATTTAAGGCAGGGGTGAGGAATGGCTTTGCACCAAGGGATTGGCCTCAAATCAAAGGCCTAAAGTTCCCTTACCTATTTTGTTTGACATGTAAATGTGGTGATTGCTACTCTGAATAATAATCCTGAATTAATTTTGATGTGCTTATTAAAGAGAATCTGTATTCCCCAAAAATAACAATTTTCAGCCCCAAGACAGATATGTGCCTCAGAATTAAGCCTTGTAAATTAAACTGTCAAGGACCTGTTAATGCAGCAGCTCACTGTTTCGTAGTCAAAAGCAGTCCATAATCATACACAGCAAGCAGTCCAACAAAGGCAAAGCATACAAATGATCTAGAGTTCTTTCCAAGGGCCAAAACCAATCAATCTCATCAATTTAAGTCCTAGTCCAAAAATGTACTTCAGTCACCAAAATCAAAGTTCCATTTAAGACTTCACCAATAGCGATTCCAGCTTTAACAATTCCACAAACGTTGCTCACAGCAAACTAACAGTTCCAGCCTCCAGCTATTTATGCCACTTTCCCAAATGCTCTCACCTGTTGGTCCTCCTCTGGGCCAACTGATTAGATCTCCTCATCTGGATGGCATCAGTTCTTAATTGAAGCCTAGCTGGAATCCTAGCTGGAACTCCTGATCTGTTTCCCAGAGCTCCTGATCCTACCCTAACTTTGTATCCTTACTTCCCTGAGGTTTCTGGCCCTGCTCTGCAGGGGTAGATTCCTCAGTGTCAGGCTGCTGCTCTCTGCTTACTCCTGACTCATGTGCTGGGTGCAGCAGCCCTTCGTCTTCATCCTCATCACTAGCCCTGACAAACCCAGGCTGATTTTCCAATGATTAATCCCAAAAGTAAAGCATGCTACATGCAAGAAATGCCGCAAGATGGATGTGTATGCTAGTTGAAATTAATTGGCACAATCATCATCAGTTTGTTATATAGGACCACCACTATACCTGGTGCTGTACAGGGTAATGTAAGCAGCAAAACAAAACATTTACTTGCTATTCATTGTTCTTACAGTTCAAAATCATTTTAACACATTGTGAAAGAGCGCTCACTCACCAATAGCCAGTGTCATCACCTTCCGTTCCTTTCGCACCAGTGTCACTATCTGGCTCTTCTGTACAGGGGTTGCTCTGCAGCAGATCACTCCCCGAACACTTGCTGTGAGCTCTAAGAACTTCTTTTGTACACGGTCATGCAAAGCAAATTTTAACGTTGGTCCATCTATAACTAGTGCATAACTGAACTGAGGTTTCTTAACATGTGCACTGGCTGAGATTCTGAGAGCAATTGTGCTACGCCTTTCTTTAGAACAAGCTTTTCTCTTGATGTCTTCTAAAAAACCTTCTATCATCGTTGTGCAATCATCCTGGTTAGGAAAAAGAGGTTTGTGAGATGACACATTGAAATTTGTGTTCAATTTCTTATACAATTATACATCATGCTTTCATATTGTAATACATATCTGGGTGGTAAGACATGTCACATACCAGCATGTTTTGATTTTAAGATGTCTGTGGTAAGCTCTTCTCTTAGTACTATCACTCCAAGAATCACATTTGGTATGGATTGAAGAGAGGGCTTTACTAATGGCTGCTCACAAGCTTTTCTCCTGTTCCCTGTTGAGGGAAGCAAGATTACCCACACCACAATTTCTCTTGTATGTTCACTGACTAGCAAAGACGTTTTCATTCAGACAGGCACTGGCATCTGAGCTTGCTTATGAAGATGGTTGCTTCCTTTCTATTGCTATAGTTTTAATTGCAATATAGCTTATTTTTTCCTGTTTTAATGTATAGTTTGGCCCTTAATGTATTGTTTAGTCCCAGTGTGGATAAGAGTAGTAGCAGTAGTAGCAACGATGATGATAATAATAATAATAATAATAATAATAATAATAATAATAATAATAATATTGAGCTGAATGGGACCCTGAAGAAGGAAACAGAAGGCCTGATCCTTGCAGCCCAGGAACAAGCCATCAGGACAAATGCAATTAAGGCCAAGATCGAAAAATCAGCTGATGACCCAAAATGCAGACTGTGCAAGGAAACCGACGAAACCATTGATCATCTCCTCAGCTGCTGTAAGAAAATCGCACAGACAGACTACAAACAGAGGCACAACTATGTGGCCCAAATGATTCATTGGAACTTATGCCTCAAGTACCACCTTCCAGCAGCAAAGAACTGGTGGGATCACAAACCTGCAAAAGTATTGGAAAATGAGCATGCAAAGATACTGTGGGACTTCCAAATCCAGACTGACAAAGTTCTGGAACACAACACACCAGACATCACAGTTGTGGAAAAGAACAAGGTTTGGATCATTGATGTTGCCATCCCAGGTGACAGTCGCATTGGCGAAAAACAACAGGAAAAATTCAGCTGCTATCAGGACCTCAACATTGAACTTCAAAGACTCTGGCAGAAACCAGTGCAGGTGGTCCCGGTGATGATCGGCACACTGGGTGCCATGCCAAAAGATCTCAGCCGGCATTTGGAAACAATAGACATTGACAAAATTAAGATCTGCCAACTGCAAAAGGCCACCCTGCTGGGATCTGCGCGCATCATCCGAAAATACATCACACAGTCCTAGACACTTGGGAAGTGTTCAACTTGTGATTTTGTGATATGAAATCCAGCATATCTATCTTGTTTGTTGTGTCATAATAAAATAATAATAATAATAATGGTGAGCAGCCAGCTGCCAGCTGCAACAAATCACTCTGACCAAGAGGTCATGAGTTCGAGGCCAGCTCAGAGCCTGTGTTTGTCTTTGTCTTTGTTCTATGTTTAGGCATTGAATGTTTGCCTTATATGTGTAATGTGATCTGCCCTGAGTCCCCTTCGGGGTGAGAAGGGCGGAATATAAATACTGTAAATAAATAAATAAATAATAACTTTATTTTTCCATCCCGCCTCCATCTCCCCACAGGGACTCAGGGTGGCTAACACAGAGCCAAGCCCAAAAAAACAGATAAAAGCAAGTAAAATACATGTAAAGATAGCATCTTCAACCTAATGAGACACATAAAACCAAATGATACAATACAGCAATAATACAATAATGGTAAAAACCCAATTTTAAAACCATGGAATGATGACACAGAAGGACCACCATTTAGGAGAAGTGGAGTAAAATGGGAGGGCAGTCTAGATAAAAGTGCAGCGATATATATTATAGTGCGATTTGGGAGCGTAGAAGGACAAAGTACTCAAACATTCTCAAGAGAATTGGAGTGAGGTAGGACTTTCCCGGAGAGAGTAGACTAAAGTGCAAAAAATAGTGAAATTTGTTTAAATAGAGTTTTAATCATGGGGACTAGATTATTCAAAAGTGCACTGGAAGAGCCAAGTTTTAACTCCTTTTAAAAAGATGAGAGGGTGGGTGCTTGCCTAATCTCCCTATGAAGGGAGTTCCAGATCTGGGTGGTCACTACAGAGAAAGCCCTCTCCCTTGTCCCGACACACAGAGCTTGTGATGGGGGTGGAAGCCAAAATATATGAAATTGATGGCAATAAGAGGGTGAGGTGCCATCTAGCTGGCCAAAGTTGATGTCTTCAAGCCTTCCGGTCCCGTCCAAGGCCCTGAGCTGATGTCTCAGAGCTTATATAACATTTCAGACATATATACCAGTGGTTCTGAACCTGTAGATCCTCAGGTGTTTTGGCCCACAACACGTAGAAATCCCAGCCAGTTTACCAGCTGTTAGGATTTCTAGGAGTTGAGGCCAAAATATCTGAGGGCCCAAAGGTTGAGAACCACTGATATATACAAATCCAGGGTAAAATGCTGTTCCTTATATTAAAAAAAAAAATCAAGATTTGAAAAAGTTGCATTTTCAAGTCATGGATGGTTGAATCCATGGATACAGAATCAATGGATGCAGAGGGAAGACTGTATTTGCTTTCATTTGTATTTTACTGTTAGTTGCTTTCCATGCTATTTATTTGCAGAGAGGCAGAAAAAATAAATAAAAATAAGTAATTAGAAATGTTAGAGAGCCATGAGCTAGTGTGCTTTCCCCTCCTTTTAGCACACAAATGAGAAGACACAATCAGAAGCTTTCATTTCTAGTTTAATATGCTTGGTCCATAACTATGGTTATGGGAAACTAACCAGTCTTCTTACCAGATATTGCCATGGTTCAAAGAAACGAGAATTAGGATTAAGCATGGAATTTTGTCTTTGGATGAAATGGCATGTGACATTTAATAAAAAATGGAAGCAATCACTTCTGAACTGTGTTGAGGAAGAGAATGTGTGTATGTAAGTTCCAGGGTTGCGATGGCTCATTTTTATCATGAGAAAAACATGGCTTATGGTTGATAAACTATGGACAATCATGATGTCCAAACCTGTCACGTGAGCAAGGCTTTGTTAAGTGTTTAGTAAGCCGGTCAAAGCTTTTGTTTTTATTTAACCTGGAATTGGAAACCAGTTGTATATTTTCCTATCTGTCTGTCTATCTATCTGACTGTCTGCTTCCTGGGGGGAAAGATGTATTATGAAGTCAAGCAATACATGTAGAAATTTGGGTTTGTAAAAGGAAATAAAACACCAGGATATTGCCTTGCTCAATACTAATGAAATATGCAGATTCCACAGATTTCCTACTGAAATCAATGGGAATTTTAAAGGCTCTTCTGCGCTCGCGATATACATGATTATTCACAACATAATGTAAGCCAGTGTTTTTATTTAAAAATCTGCCATAATGGATCTGCATTTCTAGCAAGAGATAGGTGGTGTTGTTGGTTAGCAAGAGGCTGAGGATTTTTCTGATTTCTCTGACATGTCAGAGGACAAGGCTATTAGTGTCAGGAGAGAATTGCAGCTAGTAGATATTACCCTCATTTCTTCCCTGCAGTGGTAGAGACCCAAGAACGGGCTGATGTTTTGGGCTCCACAAGGGAAAGGGAAAGTCCCAGATCCCCTGGGAAATGGTCCTCATCTAATGGGGAATTTCTCAAGAAAAGTGAGATTTGGCTTGAGTATGGAGAGAATGAAAAATAGGCTAATTAGATGCTCTGAGAAAATCCAGGAGAAAACCTTGAAGCCCAGATGCATTAGGCATGATCTCATGACTACTTGGTCAGGCTTAAATTAAGGAAAAGCTGGCTTCATGTCTTTCAGAGGAGACCACATTGCCATGCTCTCAAGTTCATGATTCAAGTTCTCTGGTTCATGTCTTTGTTTCCTGGAAGGATTTATCTTGGAAAGGTTCTTGCTTTCTGGTTTATGGGTTTATGGTTAACTTACTGTTGTGGATTTTGGTTCTCTTGATTTTATGTACTCTGGCATGTTTGGACTTCTGCTATTTTGTATTTCTTATTCTGTTGACCCCTTTTGAAATGCCCCTTTCCCTTTTTAAATGCTTTTTTCAATAAACATTTTTAGATAGAATTACTGGACTCTGGTGTGGTGCTGGGTGAAAAGATGTTTTCAGTGTTAGAGCGCAACAGTTGATCTAAAATACTAACTCAATTATTGCTAGTGAAATACCAATAAGGAAAATTAGATTGCCTGCCCAATATTTTCAATAAGATACTCAAATAATTCATCAGTTGTCAAATGAAAAAACAAAGACCTGATTTTGTGATCAACAAAAAATTGCTCCCCTCCTCCTTACCACCCATCTAACAACATATTTTAAGAGATAAAATATTTTTCATTTTTTGTTTTTAAATAATTTTAATTGTTATAGCAATGATTAGAATCAAACTGTTGTGACTGCGCCTTCGGGGATTATGGTTGATGGTGATGGAATTCGAAGAGGAAGAAAAAACCCTCGTGATGAGGGTTCACTGGAGGAGTTGCGCAGGAAGCGACTTAGAGAGCTATATGGGGGATCTTCTGAGGAAGATTCAGATGGGGAGATGGATGCTGAAGAACAGGTGGTGGCTGGGGAAGCGGGCACTGAATGGGCACAGCCACCGGAGATGTCTGGGGATTTGGGGTCTATGGATACTTCTGAACCTGGGGTTTCTGCAGGAGCTGATCCCAATTGGGATGCTTGGAGAAGGGAGGATGGTTCTTTAAGTGTTCATGGGGCTAAGTGTGGGCAGGATGATTGGGACTCCGACGAATTGCTAGGTACTCCAGATCCACGAGCTCTAGCTGTGTGGAGTTCAGACTCTAAGTAGATTTGGGACACCTGGTGTTTGGGTGTGAGTGTTTGGTCACCCAGGAGGAAGGGGAATAAAATGGGAATGTTTGGCCACTGCACTTTGCGTGTGGCAAGGTGTTGCTGAGGCGCCATTGGGATCTCTGTGCTTTCGTGAAGACTGGACTTGGACTGTGATTCGGATCTGCTGATACCATCTTTGTGCCTTTTCGTGGACCTGGTTTGGATGACTGCACCCTCTTCGGACTCTGGATTGGTATTTGACCTGGCTTCTGTCTTCGCCCTCTGACTGACTACTTCTCCCGGCTTCTGACTACTGGTTTGTCTTTCGGAATTTCTGCTGCCTCCTGACCTGACCTTGGATTCTTCTGACGACGGCTATTCATCATCCCTTTGAGGCTCTCGGCTTAGCTGCACCGTGGAAGCAGTTTTACTGCTTTTCTAGTTTGTTTATTTTCCAGCAATTAACTCTATTTGTTTTCCAAAGCTGAATTGAAGCGTAATTTAGTTTTTTATTGATTGCCAGCATGGGAAATTAGCGTGGCTAGTTTTTGAGTTACTATTGTCCAATCTACTCTCGAAACACTGATAAGTGAAGTGTTTCAAGGATATTTCCTGTGTTTATGTTATTTTTTGGCTTATCTTCGGAATAAACTCTGTTTTGTAACTGGCGTCTGACTCTTGACACAAACAATATCAATGTTTTTTTCTATCAAAAGGTATAATTAGCATATAGAAAATAATCTTGTCCTTTTTCACATTATTTCATATACAGAGTATTTCAAAAGAGATTGCAAAAATCTATGACTCTTCTTGATTACAAAATATAAACAGATTATTTGTCTGGCATACTAATTCTCTTTTAATGAAATATTTCATAGCACATTAAAGATAATCAAGCAAAGCTGCAGGAAAGTACAACAGATATCAACTTAGAAAACTTAGATTTGCTCCAGTTTTGGAGACAAGAGTCTGTGTTATGCCATCTGTTAGTCTAATATTTCTTTAGCACCTACCATGTTTCCCCGAAAATAAGACAGTGTCTTAAATTAATTTTTGCTCCCCAAGATGCGTTAGGTCTTATTTTCAGGGGATGTCTTATTGTTCCATGAAGAAGAATTCACATTTATTGTTGAACAAAAAATGAACATTTATTATATATTGTACAGTAGCTGTCATCAAAAATCAACATAACCAGACAAACTGTGAATCCTATCAACAATTTCTTGTTACTACAATTATTTCCATGTACAACAATCTATGGTAAGTACATTTACCAATTCTGCATGCTCTGGTGTTCTGTTTGTTGGGCATGCTTCCAAACAAAAACTTTGCTAGGTCTTACTTTTGGGGGAGGCCTTATATTTAGCAATTCAGCAACACCTCTACTAGGTTTTATTTTCAGGGGATGTCTTATTTTCAGGAAAACAGGGTAGCTTTTGAAAGTATTTCAACCACAATTTAAAATGTATACATGTCTTAACCAAAACAGAGTAACAGATAAAATTTTGTTTTAAATTTCAATAGGGAATAATGCACAAAACATTCATTTTTCAACACTTCTACAGCATGGCCAATCTCTAGATCTGTGTTTCCTACACTTTGGTCCTGCAGGTGTTTTGGACTTCAGCTCCTAGAATTCCTGATCATTAACCAACCAGCTGATGCTTATGGGATTTGAAATCTAAAACACTTGCAGCACTAGAGTTGGAAAATCACCACTTTAGATGCCCTGAGCAATCCAGTGGATACTCCCACCTTGGCTATTTTCTGATGCAAAAGGGGTTGCCTCCTAGCCATGGCCAAAGTCCATGAAATTCAGACTTTCAGTCATTATAGAGCAATGCAAACCATTTCAGTAAAATACAACTATGGAAAATGTCAAATGTACCAAACTGTTACTCTTGAGAACGAAGAGCTGATCAGTAGATTCCAATAATTTACAGGAATATGCTATATTGACAGCAGTCTCCCGTTTATCACCAGTCAGCATCCAAATATTAATCCCTGCTTTTCGAAGGGACTCTATGGTTTCTGGGACACCTTCTTGCAAGCGATCTTCAATCCCAGTGGCACCTTTGACAACAAGCAGGTTGATAAAAAGAAAAAAAATAGCCAACTGTAAAGAGCAATGCAAATAAACGTATGTGGACTTAAAAGGCCATTTTGAGACCTTCATATCTACCGAAACACATTTTTTCACACACACACACCCGCAAATAGCCTTTCACTCCCTAATATAACGGAGGGAACCTATTGCAGGTTTGGGAAAAAGAATGCCTAAGGGGACATGCCACTGTCACTTAACATTGCTCACTTTAGGCTCTGCATTGCACGTTTCTATGGGGAAAGATTGCAGTGATGCTCTGGACTGTTGTAAAAAGGTGATTGTGCTTATCAGAAAAAGGATGGTATATGGTTATGTGTGTGATGTATACTACATGTAATAGAATAAGTGATCAGTTGGTAATAGGTGAATATGTGAAATTTTGGGGAGTGACTAGTGATTGGTTGAGTATTTGAAGGGATTTCAAAATGTGAGAGATATGAGTGAAAGATCAGAATTACTTAAGAGTTATGTTGATTAGTTGCATTCAGCAATAAGTATGAAAAGACAGGGAAAGAATTAGAAGTGCCTTTTTGTAGAGTAGAAATGGCTGGGGAAATGTTCTTGGGGAGGAAAGATTGCTGGGAGATTCATTCCCTCTGGGGCAGCCAAAAGTCTTTGGAGTCTGCATTATTCCCCCTGCTGTGTTGTAGATGATCATGTTGGACATGCTAATTACAGGTTACTTATTAAGGAGCATACTGTTAATCAATTTCTTCCTTTAAAAAATGAGCTCTGTATGTTAGGTTGTGTGGAACCTTTGGTCACCCAACACAACCAAGAGATTTTGAGAGTTACCTAGTTTCAGTGTCTGGAGGCCTTAATTTCATTTTCATGTGTCAAAAGCATATTTTTGACACAGCTTTGCCACTTCAGGGAATTAAGTCACAATTATTAGATTTGCACTTAAGAGTTTTAGACTCTTCTGTAAGCCACTTTTTTCTTTCCAACTCACCAAGCAAAATCAAGTTGTTCTCAAGTCTTTCTGCTGACTCAAGGAGCAGTTCTTCCCTGTTTTCTATACTGCTTTCAGCTAAAAAATGTCCTTGTAACCATTCTTCATATTCCTCATCACTCAAGATCTGTAGAATCATCAAAACGATAGACAGGAGAAATACTACAACTTAAAACCATTAAAATGCACATGTAGCTGAATTTTTATAATTCCAATCAGTCTTTCTGTCACCTGAAGTTAAAAGTCTTCCTCTTAAAAATGTTTTACACTTTGGTCAGGATGCATATCTTTGGCATTTCCATTACAGCAAGAAAAGAAGTGAACAAAGGCAGTTTTAAATGACAAGTCTTCAGCCACACCGACTGGGGTTGACAGGCAGGTTATGGGGCATGAAGTCCAAAAAAAAAAAAACCACCCCAAAGTGACACTGTGGGATTAAAAGGCAACCATAGCACATATGAAATTGGGATAATATGGCCCCAAGGTTTTTAATTAAAAGCCATGCTATGATTCTGCACAGGAAAGACACCAGTGTTGGAACAAATTGAGTTTCCAGGAGGTGGAGGGGGGCATACCATAACTGGAGTGCAGCAGTAAATAAGGAAGACAAACATTGGACCTAAAGTATAGTAGAGTCTCACTTATCCAACACTCGCTTATCCAACGTTCTGTATTATCCAACACATTTTTGTAGTCAATGTTTTCAATACATCGTGATATTTTGGTGCTAAATTCATAAATATAGTAATTACTACATAGCATTACTGCGTACAGAACTACTTTTTCTGTCAAATTTGTTGTTAAACATGATGTTTTGGTGCTTAATTTGTAAAATCATAACCTAATTTGGTGTGTAATAGGCTTTTCCTTAATCCCTCCTTATTATCCAACTTATTCGCTTATCCAATGTTCTGCCGGCCCATTTATTTTGGATAAGTGAGACTCTACTGTAGTTCCAACTGAACACCATGATGCCATATAGCTCTTGGCATAAGGGTGGGGTGAGCTATATGGCGACTGCCCCGATTCTCCTCCCCATCCCCTCCCCCCGATTCTCAGGTTGTTCTCTTGGCATTATGTTAGGAGGAGGGCAAGACAAGCAGTGGCTGAGAGTGCTTCAGAGTGCTCTCAGCCACCACATGCCTTTCTTGATCCATCTGCCTGGTAGAAGGATGGGTTCGCTCGCACTGTCCATATGCCGGGAGGAGGGTGAGACACAAGGTGCTAAGAGTGCGCCATAGGGCTATCAGCTGCTACATGCTTTCCTCCCCCATTTTTTTTGGCATAAGGAAACAGTAGGCTGCCATGTCAGTCTGCCAAGAGGACAGGGAAAATGAAGAGGGACTGAGATAAGCACCCAAAGGGACACATACGGCCCCTGGGTCTTAGTTTGCCCATGACTGCATTAGGGTCACCCTAATTTGGAAACAATTTGAAGGAAGATCAATGTGCGAATATATATCTGTGCACCTTATCACAGACCTTGATCGCCACAAAGTAGGGATGCTCTATTGTGTGTGTGTGTGTGTTTTGTTTTTTGGTTATTTTTTTTTGGTGTAACACATATATTCTATTCTTTAAGAATAAAGCTAAGTTTAAAAAAAATGATTACCTTCATGGCTATACAAAGAGTGCGGAGTCCCTTTGATGCATAATCATCTAAATGCCTCTGAGTCCTTTCCTGCATTTTCTTCCTGTTTTTATCAGTGTTTTCATTACCTGAGTTTAAAGGGATAAACAAATATGCTTGTAAAATAGAAATATGCCTCCACCTTTGTAAAAAGTGTTATTACTTCTACAAAGTGAAAAGGTTCAATCCTGAGATCTGCCAACATCTTGCATCAAATATAACCCCCCCCCATTTTTCTTGATATAAAAAACTAGCTGACAACAACTAACAACACTACTAAACTTAATCAATACACAAAACCTACATACAAAAGCAAAACTAGCTAATGTAGAAACTAATCTACCAACCTGCAATTCCCTGTCTGATGTTTTTTAGTTCTGACTAGTTTACTCCCTTTAAGAAGTATTATATAATTCCATGTCTATATATGGTAACATATTACTAGTTCATAAAACTCACCATTAGTCCCCTAATCATTTTTTTGGAGGGGGGTATAAATATATCTTTATTATAATATAACCCATAATGGAAAAAGATTATACACAAAGCCATAGCAAGGTACATCTTTAAATGTAGGCAAAAAGTAAAGCACTAATCTTGTACAAAAACTCCTGTCGTTGTCGTCTCACTCATTCAATCATTTTCGACTCTTCGTGACCTCATGGACCAGTCCATGCCAGAGCTCCCTATCGGCCGTTGCCGCCCCCAGTTCCTTCAAGTTCAAGCCAGTCACTTCAAGGATACCGTCCATCCATCTTGCCCTTGGTCGGCCTCTCTTCCTTTTTCCTTCCATTTTCCCCAGCATCAAGATCTTCTCCAAGCTTTTCTGTCTTCTCATGATGTGGCCAAAACACTTCAGCTTTGCCTCTAATATCCTTCCTTCCAGTGAGCAGTCGGGCATTATTTCCTGGAGGATGGACTGGTTGGATCTTCTTGCGGTCCAAGGCACTCTCAGGATTTTCCTCCAGCACCAGAGTTCAAAAGTGTCTATCTTCCTTCGCTCAGCCTTCCTTATGGTCCAGCTCTCGCATCCATAGGTTATTATAGGGAATACCATTGCTTTCACTATGCAGACCTTCGTTGCGAGTGTGATGTCTCTGCTTTTCAGTATTTTATCAAGGTTGGCCATTGCTCTCCTCCCAAGAAGTAAACGTCTTCTGATTTGCTGGCTGCAGTCTGCATCTGCAGTGATCTTCGCACCTAGAAATATAAAGTCTGTCACTGCCTCCACGTTTTCTCCCTCTATTTGCCAGTTGTCAATCGGTCTGGTTGCCATGATTTTGGTTTTCTTGATTTTTAACTGCAGCCCGGCTTTTGCACTTTCTTCTTTCACCTTGGTGATAAGGCTCCTCAGCTCTTCCTCACTTTCAGCCATCAGAGTGGTATCATCTGCATACCTATGGTTGTTAAATGTTTTTTCCAGAAATTTTAACTCCAGCCTTGGATTCGTCAAGCCCCGCCTGTCGCATGATGTGTTCTGCGTACAAGTTGAATAGGTAGGGCGATAGTATACAGCCCTGCCGTACTCCTTTCCCAATCTTGAACCAGTCTGTTGTTCTGTGGTCTGTTCTTACTGTGGCTACTTGGTCTTTATACAGATTTCTCAGGAGACAGACAAGGTGACTTGGTATCCCCATACCACCAAGCACATGCCACAGTTTGTTATGGTCCACACAGTCGAAGGCTTTAGAATAGTCAATAAAGCAGAAGTAGATGTTTTTCTGAAACTCCCTGGCTTCCTCCATTATCCAGCGGATATTGGCAATTTGGTCTCTTGTTCCTCTGCCTTTTTAAAACCCAGCTTGGACATCTGGCAGCTCTTGCTCCATGTATTGCTGGAGTCTGCCTTGCAGGATCTTGAGCATAACCTTACTGGCAAGTGAAATAAGTGCCACTGTACGGAAGTTTGAACATTCTTTAGCATTTCCCTTTTTTGGTATGGGGAATTTATGCCAAAAACTCCCAGTATATTCAAATGTCCAACTAGCAAGATGAAACCATTTTTGCTATTACTTCAATTAGAATCTGTAAAGCTTTTTCCACTTTCCACAGGAATGACTTTTCACAAAGCATGAGAAGAAATAGGCTATAAATCCTGCACACTTGACATCATATATAATTACATATTTTGATTTTCCAGGTGCAATGCTACCAAAAATATAATTATTCATGAGCCTTTTCATTTTTGATGTGAGCAATGCATTTTAACAAATTGTCTCCTGAGGATTCATCTACCAGTGATTCCCAAAGTAGGCGTTAGCACCCCCTGGTGGGCACTGCAGCAATCCAGGGGAGCAGTGATGGCCACAGGTACATATATCTATCTGTTTAATTGCTATTAATTTTTTTTAAAAAAAATCATTTCCAGGGTGCTGAATAATATTTTCCCTGTAAAGGGGGTGGTAGGCCAAATAAGTTTGGGAACCTATGAAAGCCAATGTAGTCTGACACCACCCCAACCACTGCAGCCCAGTGCCATGGAATCCTAGGAGGTGCAGATGCATGTGGTCTATAGAATTTTCTGTCAAACAACAACAAAAAAACTGGTATCTCACCAAAGAACAATAAAAGTTGCTAAATAATAATTATAAATAAATGTACTTGAAGATTTGATAAATGAGTTCTCAATGTGGGAAACACCATCACGGTTAAAATAAAGTTTTGTCTAATAGTGTTACTGTTTTCACACTTCACATGGATCAATTTTTTCATGTTGAGACATACTGTGAGTTCTGGCTTTGCCAGAAAGATAGGCTATCGATCAAATCAATCAGATATGAATATCAGTTAGGCAAAGGTCTCCTGTAGGGTCAGTTTGGAAAGTAGATAAGAGGGGTTATGAATACCTGTTGGTTCTTTCTGTAGCAAATCCATCATCACAGAGTCTGCGCCTTTTGTGTACACCACAATACGGTTTAAAATTGGGTGCTTAACCACTACAGACATTCGCTTGCGGGTTGAGTCAAAAGGCAAAATATGCAGCCGTTGAAATGTTAATATTCCCATATAATTCATGTCTATCACCACCTGCTCAGGATTTCTAGCCACCAAAGTGCACTGGTAAGCCCTAGCCGCATGCACAAGTGCTGCTTCATCAGGACTCTCTGCTTCATAGGAGAGCTCTGCTGGATCATAGTCAAGTGGCAATCCATCTACATCAGGCCCTGGTGCACATAAAAGGTCCATTCCTTCATGCACAAGAAATTTGTCTGGTGCATCTAAAGACACTAATTCCTCTTTACTAGTATCAGGTAAACATGAAAGCTCCGTTTCTTCTTGCTCAGATGTTGTAGCGCTTTCTGAGCTCACTGAAGACTCTGAGAATTGGGCAGTTACAGATGCTGGAAACTGTACATGGAAGACAGTCAGATTTGGTGATTTCTTGGGTCTTTCTGGTGGTCTTTCTTCACGTATGCTTTGAGTCTGAACAGATGTGGGGCTAATTTTTCGAGGTGAAAACTTGCTTAACATATGCCTTAGATCACCTATGGGTAATGCAGATGCTTTGCCGACTGAAGACCAGCGCCTCTGAAAAAGAGCAAGAATGAATCAGTAATCACCATCAAACAAACAAACAAGAAAGGAGAAAAGGATGTTCTTTCCTGAAATGTTCAAAATTGTTTTGACAGATTAACTTTTAGTGGTAAGTGAATTAAAGCCTTTGGACCTCACTGATTTACTCCAAAAAGTTTTATACATGATTTTAAACTGGTTTTAATCTTTGAAAAACTTGTTTTTAACTCGTCAATTTTGTCTAGAATGTTTTTAGTCTTTTTAAAATATTTATATTGTTTTAACCACCCTGAGATCTTTTGATAAGAGAGACTGGTTGGAAGCTTTGCAAGTTCTTAGAACAAAGAGAAAACACAAATGCAAGCAAATTATCTACCATATTTACTAATGTATAAATCAACCTCCTGTATAAATTGAGGGCAGATTTCCTTGCCAAAATCATGGATGGGTTTTTTTTCTTATTACAATAATATTTATTAAAACAGCAGACCAATAATATTCAATATTCAATACAATTCTACAATAAATTTTCACACACACACACACATCCCATACCACCATGCTCCCCTCCCCATGAGCCATTTATTTTATACATCATCTGTCCAAAATTTCATTTCCTCTTGTGGAGGTAATTTTCCACCCATCTTTTAAAATCTTCTCTCCCTAAATTTTCAGAAATCATTTTGTTTCTATATCCCTCTTTTATCTTTTAATTTACAAGTTAGCTTATTATTTATTGTCAATTTCCATACTTCCTTATACCACTCTTCAGTTGTATATTTATTTCCCTTTTCCAGTTCCTTGCTATCAGCAGTCTTGCTATTGTTAATAAATTTGATATCGTATCTTTTTCCTCTTTATTCAACTGTTTATAAAGATAATGAAGCTATACTAGGACTTCTTTCTATCTTGATATTCATTATACCTTCTATCTCTTTAAATACCTTTCCCCAAAATTCACTTGCATATTTACATTGCCATCACATATGTATATATGTGCCCACTTCTTGGCAACCTCTCCAACAATTTTTTGAATAGTTTTCTTTTATATTTGCTATTTTTATCGGTGTAAAATACCATTTCCATATAATAATTTTCTTTAACCTGTATCGATAAATTTTTCAAATGTTTCTGTCTCCTTAACTATGACCACTCCATTTCATCCCTAAATCCTCCTCCCAAATCTCCTTGAGATTGTTATTTTTTATTTTTCCTTCATTGATTTCATTTAATATCTTATATATTTTACTGATTATTCCTTTCTAATTTTTATGTTCCTCTCTATCTCTTCCATTTTGTATTAATTGTTAAAATTGATTAAGCTTACTTTCATTTTTATTGTTTTTTTACCCAGTTTTTGATCCATTGTTCTTGTTGTATACAATGAAACCATGACAATTTTATTTCCCATAATTCTTCCATAATCCTTTCCTTTTTTATTCCAACCTTTATCAAATCCCATATTTTATCCATATTCTTCTCTTAATTTTTATCCATTATGTTTTTTTAGATTTTTTTTGGAAATTTCCTTTCCATTATAATTGGGCTTATTAATGAACCATCCACTATTAACTTTCATTATATTTGTTCCATATATCTAATACATTACTCAACATCGGGTTATCAATTTCACTAATTTGTTTTCTCGTAAATTCTTTTAAAAAATATTCCAGATTTAGTCCTCTACTTTTTTAAATCTATTTTTAGCCATTCTATATCCTCCTTATTTATTATTCCTTCTATAACCAATCTCAGTCTATTTGCTTCATAATATTTTTTAATATTGGGAAGTGCTAATCCTCCTCCTTTTTTGAGATCTGTTCCAAAACTCTTTATTTAATCTATTTCTTTTACTGCCATTACAGTATTTATTTATCATTTGTTGCAATCTATTCAGGTCTTCTTCTATAATCTGAAGTGGCAGCATTCTAAATATGAAGTTTATCCTCTGAAGTATTTTCATTTTTACTAATGTTATCTTTCCAAACTAAGATAAATGTATATTTTCATATTCTATTAATTTTTGAACTATTTTCCTTAATGCGACTACATTTTCCTCTTCCATTTCTTTTAAATCTTTTGTTATAATTACTCACAAATATTTTAATTTATTCTTGATTCTAATTCCTATATTGCCTTGTTCTATAAAGTTTTTCCTCTTTCTTTGTATAATTAAATAACATCATTTCTGATTTATTCCAATTTACTTGCAAACCCATTGTTTTCCCCAATGTCTCTAAGTGTTCCTTTACCCTATCCATTTTGCCAGCCATAGTTTTAATAAATAACAATGTGTCATCAGCAAATAAGCTCATCTTCTGTTTTTCCTTTATTCCTACACCTTCTAAATTCTTATCTTTCCTAATGGCATTTGCAAACAAAATTGGTGATAGAGGACATCCTGGTTTTTTCCCCTTGTCACTTTTATTTCTTTTATCCTATCCATTTTGCCAGCCATAGTTTTAATAAATAACAATGTGTAATCAGCAAATAAGCTCATCTTCTGTTTTTCCTTTATTCCTACACCTTCTAAATTCTTATCTTTCCTAATGGCATTTGCAAACAAAATTGGTGATAGAGGACATCCTTGTTTTTTCCCCTTGTCACTTTTATTTCTTTTATCACCCCATCATTAATTGCTTCTACTGCTGAATTTTTTGAGGAATATTTTTCTAACAATTTTATTTATTTTATTTTACTTCCCATTATAAATTTAATCATAATCTCCCTTAATGTTATCCATTCCACACAATCAAAAGCTTTAAATATATCTAGTGCTAATATCCCTGCTTTTATCTTTCTGTCTTGGGACACACAGATTTTATTTAATACTCTCCCTAACAAATTTGACATTTGTCTTCCTTTTACAAATCCACATTGATCTTTTTAAATATACTTGTACATGCATGTATTCATTCTATTAGTTATTATAGCTGATAATATTTCTTGCATCTTGATTAACTAATGATATGGGTCTTTATGACCCTAGGTCTGTTATGTCTTTATCAAGTTTTGATATAAGTAATATTAATGACTTCCTCCATGATTCCGGTATTTTCTCTCCTTTCATTATTCCGTTATTCAATTCTAACAATTTTGGAATCAATATGTCTCTAAAACTTTTATAGTACTCTGTTCCCAATCCATCCATACCTGGGGTTTTTCTAGCTTTTAAATTACAACTTCCTCTATTTCTGTCCTCTTAATAGGTTGTTCTAATAGTTCTTTGTCTTTCTCCTCCAGCTTAGTCTCCCAGTTTTCCTCCACATATTTCCTGATTTCCTCTATGGAGCTGGCGTTTGTTTGGTATAGTTCATTATAAAACTCTTTGAACCTTCCATTTGTCTTTCATTGATCTGCAGATTTTACCCGTTTTATCTTTTATCATATTTATCATACTCTCCATTTCCATTTTTTGTGTGGATTTGGGTAACATCTTTGAATTCTTGATGGCAACTGCTTCCCCTTCTGCGGCGGCGGGCTTCTCTTCATTTTCTTTTTGGGCGCCCTTTTGGTCACCCTTTCCAATCTTGTGAATGCTTTGTCTGATGGCTACTCAACTGCCTCGGACTTTGAGGTAGTGGGACTGAGTCCATATCCACCACCCATGTGCCAGCCTGTGATTAGGGGCTTCTGGATTTCACAGTCCTGTTCTTATCGCCACTGTGTGGAGGTCAGTGCACAGCCGATCAACACACAGTCTTCACAGAGTGGGTCCCAACCAGTGGTATGGTTGACACGACAATGGTGGCTTCCCAATCTATTGTAGCCTTCTTCCACCTTCACAGCCATTGTAACATTTACCATGTTATCATCTTGCGTTTGCTTAAAGATTATCATCGAGATTGTACTTTCTGTTTTCTAAATTGCATTATCTTTATTTTGGCTGAAGTAAATCCTTTTTTATTTGCTTTCACTTGTGTCTAAGGCTGTTTCTGGCATAGAATTGGACACATGACAGGTAAGGCAAATGATGAGACAGCTTAATAAATGTGTGTAGAAGTATTGTATATTATTTGACATCATTTTAGATGACAAGGTTGATGTAGGTTATTGAACATCTCACATCTTATCCCCCACTTACCTTTAGAGGGGGCTGTGTACCTGTTGTTTCAGGTTCTGAAACAACAACTGTATTGCAAATTGCCAGAGCAATGAAAAATTCAGAAATTTGCATTATCTCTGAAATTGGCTCAGCTGTTTCATACTTCTTATAGAAGTTAAATGAGATTCGACGGAATTTGCTTACAAGTCGCTGGTCTGGGACAACATCAGTTTCCTGTAGGTACACGAAAAACAAGGACAGTTAGATTCCTCTAGTTTAATGGCATGTACCTAAAAATGATATTTTTAAAAAATGTTGTTCAGGAGCTCTTCCAAATTTGAAAAAGTTGACTACAGTTCTCTAGATCCCCAGAGATTATGCTGTCAGTGCCTATGGGCTTCACAAACCAAAGGACAATGTTTTCCTAGATCTAGGCTATTGTGTTGTTGGAAGACTCAGTTTTGAAGGGTATACTAATAGAGGGAGAAAGGCTAACACCTACATAGCAACAAAGTTAAATTCAGTGTTACTCCCAATAACAATATGTAATGAACAGGATTTGTCACAAATAATGTAATTGTGTTGACTGAATTGTCCTCTAGTTGGGAGTAATTTTGGATTCTGTTCATCATTCCTTTTTGTGGACAAATGATTTATGAGACAATTTTGTAAACAACAATAGTCCTGGTAGGCTCTGACAAGTTGCATATGCTTCTAAATGACTGAAAGTGTTATTCATACAAAATCTAAACATTTCCTTCCTTTTTTTAGGGCAGAAATAAAAAAAGAAAAACAGATATGTGTGGCTTCGCTAGTGGCTTTGATACAACAATAGGTTAGATTGACCTTGGATTCTAGGAAACTTACAAGTGGGCTGCTGAAGGCTAGTTGCTTCATACTTTGTGTACCAAGCATACTGCCACTGCGAAACATACGGCTCATAGACTTCATATTTAGGCCTATACTTGATTTTCGGCCAATTCTTCCTCTAGATAGGCGCTTCAAAGAACAATGTGAAGCAAATAACGCCACCTCATCCTGGTCTGATTCATAATCTGGTTGATAGGTTTCTAGTCTCTTGGCTGTTAGGAAAGAAAGAGAGAAAACAACAGTTCTCTGCGAAAGAGAAATTAGAATCTACTACTTGCCTAATCTTTCCCCATGGAGAGATTCAATATATGGGAGTGAGTGAGTTTATATGCACAAACATATATACATATTGTTGCACCTCAGCGGGATTTCACCTTGCTCACAGCACATACCATGAAGCCAAACATGATAGTCAAAACAGTTTATTAAGAAAACACATATAAAAAGAGGAAAACACTGTGAAGGAAGTAAAGGGTAAAATCCAAGAGTTAATATAGAAGGAAAGGCTCACAGGCTAAAAGGCAGGTCAAACTACACAGGAAAACAATCCAAAGGTAGGATAAATCCAGGAAACAAGGCTTGAAACATAAACATGAATCCCAAGGCAAATCCAGAAAACAAGGCGCAAAACATGAAAATGAATCTTGGGTTTTGAGATAAAGGCCTGAACTAGGAATGGGACTGCAGCACCTCGCATAGATCGCGACATTGCTTGATCTAAAAACTCAGCAGAGCTCTCTGTGCTTTAAGAACTGCAAAACATTAGTGCATTCCTCTAACCCACTTCTGCATCTGAATCTCTGCCCCCCCCCCCCTCAGAAGCAGTCTCAAATCTGTATCTAAGTCAATTGTTTCCCCAGATGAACTAATGTTATCCGGACTCCTTGTAGGTGAAAGATCACTTCCCTAGCTGCTGGATTCCAAAACATCTCTACTTTCACACGGAGTCTCAGAGACAGCATCTTGCTCTAAACCCCCCTCCTTTTCCCTCTCCTCTGCTACATCTGGTTCCAGAATTCTGTCAGGCCTTGAAACTGCATCTGGTCCCAGCATTCTCTCAGGCCCTGAAACCCCAAGCCCCACATCTTCATCAGGTTGAACCACAACAATATCATTGCTAAGTCCAAAGAATCTGGATTTAACATTAAAATGTAATTTATTTTATTTAATCATGAAACTTGGCTTGTTTTTATTTAGCTGTTAAATGTAAATGATGTGCATAGACAAAAATAGCCTACCATTGTGTGCCATATGTAGAGGCATCCTGCTACACATTGCACTTGAAAAACCCAAACAGGGAGAACATGCAAAGCAACAGAAGGAGCCATAAGCTTCAGTTCTCTCTCCTTCACTCACATAAAGACCAAATAAGAACAAATAGGGAGGGAAAAATGAAACTGTAATTTTTTAGAAGCAGTTGAAAATGTGAGGCCAACAAGAAAGAACTGGGACTGTTCCTACCCAATCAGTTAAATTGTAAGGTATGTTGGTGCCTTGGCCACAGTTAACAATTAACAGTCAGCATGTCCTAAGAACTCTGGGAGAAATATAGTGGTGGTGGCCTTGATATGCCCTCAGACTGGCCAGACACGTGTATACTTCCAGGCTGTATTGTAGTACCTTTGGAGCCCTTTATACTGTATTGATTCGGATTTTTTTTATGTTTTTACCATCCTTGTGGGAGGCTTCTCTCATGTCCTCGCATGGAGCTGGAGCTGATAGTGGGAGCTCATCTGCGCTCTCTCCGGGTGGGATTCGAACCTGGCAGCTTTCAGGTCAGCAACCCAACCTTCAAGTCATGAGGCTTTAGTCCACTATGCCATCGGGGGCTCCAAATATGGTATGATCATATCAATCTATCTATCACCCTTACTAAGTCAATGAAACCATATATTTAATTGCATAGGAGGAGATCCAAAAAAGCAACCTAAATACACGTGGCCCTCCATATCCACAAATTCTGCATCCATGGTTTCAGCCATCCATAGCTTGACTATATTGTTTTCAAAACTCCAAAAAGCAAACCTTGATTTTTGGCCATTTTATATAAAATACACAATTTCATTAAGTATTGTATACTTATTGTATATTATCAGATTTCAGAGGGTGAGGGCTAGGGTGCAGCCTCAAATCAAACTCCAATGGATACCCAGGAATCACCCTATTCAGATTCAGTTTTGGAAGCTGAGAAGGATCAGGTTTGCTTAGTATGTGATGGAAGACAGTCAAATAACAGTTAAACAATAACAAACAAACAAACAATTAATTTTTTTAGTCATAGACCAGCACAATTAAACAATAAACAGTTCAGGCCCACACTATTTGCAGAACTGCATCTCTGTATACAAACCAGCTCGAGCTTTGCAATCTGCAAAGGAGGTCCTGCTCCCGGTCCACCCCGCCTCAAACACGGCTAGTGGGAGCGAGAGAGGAGACCTTTTCCATGATCGCTCCCTACCTCTGGATCTCCCTCCCAAAAGAACTAACAACTGTTCCCTCTCTCCTCACCTTCAAAAAGCTGCTAAAACCCATCTATGCACTCTGGCATATGAAGAGGAGGAAGACTAACACCCCTCGACCTACATCCTCACCTAGATATGCTAAATCTTATCTAGATGCTAAATCTTGTCCAGATACTGGAATTGATTTTAACCGGTTGGCTGCGGGAAATCACCAACTCTCTTTAGGTTTTAGTAATTAACTTCTAGATATTTTATCTTGTGATAAACTTATATTATGTGTTTATTTGTATGGGTTATTTAAGTTTTATCTTTGCTACTTTTGTTTGTTATTCAGTTTTAAAGTTAGGCCGCTTATATATTGTTTGATGTGCTCTGCTTTGTTGTAATTTGTTTGTATGTTTCTCCTTGCTGACACTGAATGTTTGCTATATATGTTGGAAACCGCCCTGGGTCCCTCTGGGAGATAGGATGGTTTACAAATAAAGTTGCTGTTGTTATTGTTGTTATTGTTATGATGATGATTATTATTGACACATCGACATTGTATGACACAGCAAACAAGATAGATATGCTGGATTTCGTATCACAAAATCACAAGTCGAACACTTCCCAAGTGTTTAGGACTGTGTGATATATTTTCAGATGATGCGTGCAGATCCCAGTATGGTGGCCTTTTGCAGTTGGTAGATCGTAATTTTGTCAATGTCTATTATTTCCAAATGCCGGCTGAGATCTTTTGGGATGGCACCCAATGTGCCGATCACCTGTACTGGTTTCTGCCAGAATTTTTGAAGTTCAGTCTTGAGGTCCTGATAGCGGTTGGGTTTTTTCTGTTGTTTTTCATCAATGCGACTGTCACCTGGTATGGCGACATCAATGATCCATACCAGGTGACAGTCGCACATTATTATTATTATTATTATTATTATTATTATTATTATTATTATTATTATTATTATTATTATTATGCACTTCTCCCCTCAGGGCAACTGGTTCTAACCATCTTTGTCCATGAGCAGGTTCCCAGTCTAAGTGAGTGGAGGTGGATCAGGAAAAGTCAATAACAACAAGTCACTTGTCTGTCTTCTCACTTAAATCCAGGGTTAGACTCTAATTAAACATTTCATTTCTTGTTACTATCTGAAAACCAATCTCTTTGTCTCAGGCTTACCATTTTCTTCATGGCCGTATTCCTGCCCTGCAATGCTGCATCTTCGAAAAACCATTTTGTTCTCAGTGAGGGTTCCAGTTTTGTCGGAGAAAATATATTCAATCTGTCCAAGGTTCTCAGCAACATTCAGAGATCCACACTGGATCTTGGTGTCTGTGGGCTCATGGTATAGATCAATGTCATTTTGGATAAAATAAATTTGGCCCAGTTTGACCAATTCAATGGAAACATATAGAGAAATTGGGATCAAAACCTGTCAAAAGTAAAAAGAAGTAGGTTTGGCATTGGTTTCTCTTTAGGTCAGACCCATTTCTCATTTGTACCAAGAAATATCTGGAACATATCCATCAAGTTCATTCCACGTCTAACAAAACAGAAATCACTACATATTGTTAGACTTCAGTTTCCATCCTCTCTCATTGTTGACTAGCTACAGCTGATGGAGATGGCAGTCTAAACACAACTTTGGCGGGGGGGGGGATATATTTTCTGCTCAAGTTAAAAATTACCTGAAGTAAAATGATCATAGTCCAAAACATTAAAAAGCCTCCCCAGACTGGCTCGAACTGTTTTCCGCTATTATAGACATATTGTCCGGGGTGGTTGCTCAACCAAATTCCACGACCTTTGAAAATGAAGAGAAAATAACTTAAAAGTGGTAGTGCTATTCTGTACAATGATAAAAGACTGTCACAGATAGCAGAATATCAAACTGTTTATGATATAACTATCTAATCAGAACTCATACAGAAGCCATTTCGGCAGCAATCTCATGTAGACTTACTAGGAAACAAGAAGGACTAGGCTCAGCCAGTCTGACTTCTGAGTGAACCGTCATAAGATTGCTCTACAAAGTAGGGGAGGCAACTGTGTAGCCTTCCAGAAATTATCGAGTTGAAACTGTTAGCATTCCTCATCCCTGGCTGCATTGCCTAAAGTTGATAAGACCATACAGCTGGTGTGGCAGAAAAGAAGCCACAGAATCCAAAAATCCTAAACAAATTTAGGATGAAAGAATATCCAACCTTGTTTCTTAGATCTTAACTTACCCACAGCTACCACAGAGCACATCACAACAAGAAGCAGGACACACCCGATGATATCTCCATTGAGCTTCTTTTCTAATTTACTTCGTTTATAACGGCTTCCGGTGTTGTTTAACATGACTTTGGTTTCATGACCTTTTCACAAACAAAACACATTGCATTTAAGAGATCCAGTCTTAAGAACTAACTCATTTTCCTCCAAGCCAAAGAAGAATAAGATGCATACCTAGTACTCATGCCAAATATTCCAACTCTGTGTAATTTGTTTCTCAGATTCTTGGCTAGGTAGATCAAAAATGGGTGGAGAAAAGCCTAATAACCCAAACCTACACTTTGGACTAATTGTGATGCTGCCAATTCAAAAGTATCAGGAGAAGTAAGGGAAAAGCACAGAGAGCCAATCTAATCATACTTGCCAAAGAGAGTGACTGAATGTATAAATGTATTTTGGATGAAGATCCTTGAGCAGTAAGATTGAGCTAGGCGGGAATATTCCTAGGAGCCAATACAAATCAGTGGCTTTCCATGTGCTTATCAGTACTATAAGGGCAATAATAATAATAATAATAATAATAATAATAATAATAATAATAATAACAACAACAACAACAACAACAACAACAACAACAACACTTTATTTTTTCTATCCCACCATCATCTCCCCGAAGGGACTCAGGGCGGCTAACATGGGGGCACAGCCCAATCAGAAACAAAGTATAAACAGTTTAAAAACATGGCAAAAATTAAGAACAAAGATACAAGATATAAAATAATCAATTAAAAACATTGCATACCATAAGACATAAGTAACCAAGCAAATAAAACAATAATACAGACAGCAAACACTATGGTCAAAAGGGCAAGCTCAACTGCTAGTTGTTACTTTTCAGCTATTGCACAGAAGATTGCCTAGAGACTATAGAAATGTCTATTAGATGCTATTCAAAGATGTGTATAAATTCCCAAACTTTTAATATGAGATTTTTTAAAAATATATCTGTCTGGATGCTTGAGTGCTGACTATTACTTTTGTAAATTGTTATTGTTGATGATGTTGATCTTGATGTGATTTTATTATAACCTTCTATAAGGACCTCCCTCCCCCCTTCTCTCCACTGCCAGAATGGAGTAATAATGTAATAAATCATTATTTATATCCCACCTTTCTCCCTCAGGGGACCCAAAGTGGTTCACAACATATTACAATCATGTAAACAACAATCCAATACATTGATAATAAGTAAGGTAAAGGTAAAGGTTTCCCCTGACATTAAGTCCAGTCATGTCTGACTCTGGGGGTTGGTGCTCATCTCCATTTCTAAGCCGAAGAGCCGGAGTTGTCCGTAGACACCTCCAAGGTCATGTGGACGGCATGACTGCATGGCGCGCCGTTACCTTCCCGCCGGAGCGGTACCTATTGATCTACTCACATTGGCATGTTTTCGAACTGCTAGGTTGGCAGAAGATGGAGCTAACAGCGGGCGCTCATTCAGCTCCCGGGATTTGAACCTGCGACCTTTCGGTCTACAAATTCAGCAGCTCAGTGCTTTAATACACTTTGCCACTGGGGCTCCTAATGATAATAAATTTAAAACATTATAAAATAAACAGTTTAAAACAACAATAATATACATTCACATTCATGTGGCATCATGTGAAATCATATTGCACTTTGTTCCTATCCATAAACATTATGGTGCTTCTTATCACTCCAGCTTAGCTTCCTTCACTAAAGGCCTGTCTAAACAGGAAAGTGTTTTATTGATTCTTGAAAGAAGAAAGGAAGGGAGCTGTTTTAGTTTATTTTGGGAGGGTGTTCTGCAGGGTTGGGGCGGCCATCGAAAATGCTCTCTCCCTTATCAATGTCAGTTGCATTTGTAACGGTGGTGGGAGTGAGAGTAGGGCAGTGCCAGAAGATCTTAAAGAGCGGGTTGCTTGGTATGAGGAGATGTGGTCAGATAAGTAAGTTGGATCTGAACCATTTAGGGCTTTAAAGGTCAAAACCAGCACCTTGAATTGGGCTTGGAAAAAGATTGACAGTCAGTGCAAGAGCAGTGGGATTGTCCACTCTCTGTGTCCAGGACCTGTAAGTAACCTGGCTGCAGACTCATTGAAGTTTTCAGGCACTCTTCAGGGGTAGCCCCATTACAGTAATCTAAGTGGGATGTGACCAAGGCATGGACCACCGTGGCCAAGTCTGGCTTCTCAAAGTACGGATGCAGTTGGTGCACAAGTTTTAATTGTGCAAAGGCCCTCCTGGCCACCGCCAACACCTGGGCCTCCAGGCTTAACAATGAATCCAGAAAGACCCCCAAATTATTGACCGGAGTCTTCAGGGGAGCGTAACCCCACCAACTCAGGTTGCCACCCTATACCCTGATCTGGCTTACGGCTGACCAGGAGAACCTCTCTCTTGTCTGGATTCAATTTCAATTTGTTCATCCTCATCCAGTCTATTACAGCTGCCAGACATTGGTTCAGGGTCTGAGCGGCTTCCTTGACTTTCGGTGAAAATTAGTAATAGAGTTGGGTGTCATCTGCATACAAATGGCACTGAACTCCAAAACTCCGGATGATCTCACCCAGGGGTTTCATGTAGATGATCATCACAGAGTCCATCGCATGAGGCAGGTCTATTTCTGGCAGGACTCAGTGGGGCTTCATTGTGGCAGCATTGTGGCTGCTGCTGCTCAGTCGTTTAGTCGTCTCCGACTCTTCATGACCTCATGGACCAGTCCACGCCAGTGCTCCCTGTCGGCCATCACCGCCCCCAGTTCCTTCAAGGTCAAGCCAGTCACTTCAAGGATACCATCCATCCATCTTGCCGTTGGTTGGCCTCTCTTCCTTTTTCCTTCCATTTTCCCCAGCATTGTGATCTTTTCCAAGCTTTCCTGTCTCCTCATGATGTGGCCAAAATACTTCAGCTTTGCCTCTAATATCCTTCCCTCCAGTGAGCAGCCGGGCATTATTTCCTGGAGGATGGACTGGTTGGATCTTTTTGCAGTCCAAGGCACTCACAGGATTTTCCTCCAGCACCAGATTTCAAAAGCGTCTATCTTCCTTCGCTCAGCCTTCCTTATGGTCCAGCTCTCGCATCCATAGGTTACTATGGGGAATACCATTGCTTTGACTATGCGAACCTTCGTTGCCAGTGTGATGTCTCTGCTCTTCACTATTTTGTCAAGGTTGGCCATTGCTCTCCTCCCAAGAAGTAAACATCTTCTGATTTCCTGGTTGCAGTCTGCATCTGCAGTGATCTTCGCACCTAGAAATATAAAGTCTGTCACTGCCTCCACGTTTCCTCCTTCTATTTGCCAGTTATCAATAGGTGTAGTTGCCATAATCTTGATTTTCTTGACGTTTAACTGCAACCCAGCTTTTGCACTTTCTTCTTTCACCTTGGTGATAAGGCTCCTTAGCTCTTCCTCACTTTGGGCCATCAGAGTGGTATCATCTGCATACCTAAGATTGTTAATGTTTCTTCCAGCAATTTTAACTCCAGCCTTGGATTTCTCAAGCTCCGCATGTCACATGATGTGTTCTGCGTACAAGTTGAATAGGGAGGGTGAAAGTATGCATTGTGGCAATGGAGCCCAAAGGAGTCAGATGTTTACTTGACTTCTTATTGAAGAAGGGAAGAGGAGGTGAAGAGGAAGCAGGGACAGAAGGGGAAATTACCAAGGAAGAAAGACCACAGACCTTGACGAGAGGGAATAGAGCCTGAGGGTTCCCTCCACTGCCCCACGATTTCCCCTGCTATCCACCACTTTACCTCTGCCCATCTGAGTCCTTAGTCAACTGGCCTGCGTCCACTGGGGTACTTCATCAAACTGATGGAAATGCATATGTCAACAGATTCAGGAGGGGATGACTTCCTCTGTTCTGCACTGAATCCTCTTCCCTCTTGCATCTTAAAAACCTGCTGGAGATTTCTCCAAGGCCAGTTTCTAGTTAGTATCAAGGGCTGTGAGGGTGTGAGAAAGTTCTGCTATGTTGGCACTGTAATACCAGCATGGAGATAGGTTTTGGCCTTTAAATGGAAAGGTGGTGCTGAAATATTTTAAACTGGTGGGCATTAAAACCAAATATATATATTGTACACATTCAAAATTCTATCTCATGGGACTAAAGAAGCAACTATTAAAACTTCTCTCTGTGTTAGATTTTGAAGTCTCCCTGAAATTTCCTGGATCTTCATTCTAATCTGGCATCACAAAGGGATAACTGTAACAGTCCAAAAATACTTCTCGCCACACTTGAGGCTTTGTCAGGATTACAAAGGGTGGCTCTCCTTTCTCTGATTCTCGGGTTGTGCTACCCAGCATCGCCTCACCAATGAGTGCTGACCTGCATACACCACAATTCCCACGACAATGTCTGTATTTCTGACAGTGCATCCTCGCAGCAGTAAATTATCCTTACTCAGCCCCACTCGTTCCTTACTGGTATGCTGTCTGCAAAATATAACACAAACATAGCTGTAATTTTTATCTGCCCAGAATATTCATTAAGAGAAATATATGCATGCTATCAAAACTTTATAGGTGTCCTTATAGGGACTTACATAAAGCCTCGGAAACAATTGAGATCACTGTTTGGTATTTCACATTCAATTCTGTATGAAAATGATTCTGGATCCATTTCAGTGGTCTACATGAGCACAGGGAAAGAGGAGGAGGAGAAAAATACATTAAATTTATGGAATAGAGCAAGTTGGAAGCGCATGCCTTGCCAAGGTTATTTAGTGGGTTTCTATGGCTGTGCCTGCTCCAATCCACTGGAACCCTAGTGAAACCCTCAAAACATCATTCTGGCTCCATCAAAAAAAATTCATGTCAGGAGCAACCGGAGTTGCTTCTGGAGTGAGAGAATTGGCCGTCTGCAAGGACGTTGCCCAGGGGACGCCCAGATGTTTTGATGTTTTACCATCCTTGTGGGAGGCTTTTTTCATGTCCCCGCATGGAGCTGGGATTCGAACCTGGCAGCCTTCAGGTCAGCAACCCAACCTTCAAGTCACAAGGCTTTTATCCCCTAGGCCACTGGAGGCTCCAAATGAGTAGAAGGGTTATTTGTCCAATTAGAGGACCCCACATACTTTTATCTCTTTTAACTATATACTTATGGAAAACATAACACAGTAGCATGTGATATTGTCTAGAGTATCTGCCTAGTTGTTGAATTTATATCACAGGAGATCAAGTAGGTTGGGAGTGGAGAATGTGTAGTCTCCAACCACGTCTTATAGTCCCTGAAAGCCCTTACCCTGTCTCATAAGCCCTTTGTTGGGGGATGAGAAACAACTCCAAAATATGGTCTGGAGAGGCAGTTTCCCTTAATCAATTACTCATCTATGAAATTGATGTTATGTTATGCATAGTGGATGTCACAGTCAGAGATAGTGGTTTGAGTTTTGGACTACAACTCTGGAGACAGAGTTCAAATCCCTGCTCTGACACAAAAACCCATTGAGTAACTTTGGACATGTCACATTCTCTCAAGTCTCAGAGGAAGGCAATGGCAGACACTCTGAACAAATCTTGCCGAGAAATCCTCATCACAAGTTTGCATTAAGATTGCCATAAGTAGGAAATGACTTGATGACACACAGCAACAACAATCTTGCAGTCATGGGAATAAATACAATTAAGTCAGCAGTCAGCTAATTTTTTAAAACATGACTCAGTTCCCAATCATACTGCTAATTTTGTATTGTACTGTATAGAATAAATATCAGCATTCACCAAATTCAAGGCACTTTCTGGAACAACAAATGCGGCAAAAGGGGCTTTTCAAAGTAAATAGGTTTGGCCTAACTTCTCTCACCTCACTGTCACATAAAAACACTTTTTCTATGTATATGGTGTGTGCATGCATGTGTGTGTGTCATAGACCTGAGTCAGATAATCAGGTTCAAAGATCAACATTAAAGGTCAAAGAGATGTTCTGATTAAACTCATTGGTATATCAGTAATAGCCACATGGTTTCTCCATCCAATATTTAAAACTAAGGCAAATACATACCTGTTCTACAAATCCTTTCACGATCAGCTTCTCTTTTAGATTAGTCTCTCCATCAAGGCTTGAGGTTTCAATGTGACAGAGCCCATCTCCATCACTAGAATACAACAGTACCATGTCGGCAGGAATTTCCTCATTACATGACAGCTGGATAAAATCACCGACCTTAACATCCTTCCAGAACTTGTCCACAAAGTCCCCAGTCTTTCTGGGGAAAAGGGCAGATTTTTAAATGATAAATAAAAAGAAAACTCTTTAATTATCAGTAATCATGCCAATAAATTCATTAAAACCTACCAGCTTCTCTTCTCAGAAAAAGCAAAATAAAACCAAGATTGAGCTCATTAGGTTTTTCATAAACAAAATGAGATTCTCTGATATTAGCCTGGAATACAAATGAGGAGTCATTTACTTTTTAAAAGCACCCATAACAATTGAGGTAGAGGATGATGTTCAAAATATATATTTTAAATGAAGTCAATAAAAGTGCAGGATTGTCCATACCTTGCACATAAAAATGCTCAGATTGGATGAGAATTTGGGCATATCTAAACTGAGCATTTCGGTAGGTGCAGAAAAGGATCAGCCCAGTGGTGGCTACCTGCTGCTTGTGGTTGACATGGGGGAATGTTATCCAAAGTTGGGGGGAAATTCGGGCTCTCCCCCGACTTTGGGGCAGTGGGGCAGTGGAGCCACATACCCCCCCCCCCCCCACCAAGAGTTACTGAAAAACAATGAGATTGAATTGTCGAAGGCCAGAATCACTGGAGTGTTGTGTGGTTTCTGGGCTGTATGATGGTGTTCTAGTAGCATTTTGTCCTGATGTGTTGTCGAAGGCTTTCATGGCCGGGATCACAGGGTTGTTGTATGTTTTCCGGGCTGTATGGCCATGTTTTAGAAGTATTCTCTCCTGACGTTTTGCCCACATCTATGGCAGGCATCCTCAGAGGTTGTGAGGAATGGAGAAAATCAACAAGGAAGGTTTATATATATCTGTGGGAAGTCCAGGGACTGACTTTTCACCTGCATCTATGGCTGGCATCTTCAAAAAATCTTCAAGCTAGAGATATGATTTTAAAAAAAATGTAAGCATTTTCTGCTCTTTCAAAGTTTTACATTGTCGAAGCCGCTGGAGGCTCTGAGAAGACCCAGCAGCAACTGTACCCCAAACTATATCAAAACTAAATCTTTTAATAAAAGCATAAAAGTAATATTTCTTGTGTAAACTGCATTTATTGTGTACTGCATCAATTTCTAAATGTATAAACTTGTTTCAAATGTATCCTTAAGGCATCTGCTTTCCTAGTGCCTGCTATATTTACATAAGCTCCTGGAAACTTAGGCAACTGCACAATTTAAAAAGGTCCCTTTAGCAATCTACCAAGCCAGATAATATCAGATCTTAGAATGTTTACCTATTTGACTAAGACTAGAGACTTACCATTCCCACAGAAGAGAAAGCTAAAACAGATATGAATACGCGCTAGTCTTCTGAATAGGCAGCCAAGTCTCTGGTTATCTGGATTTGTCACTTTTTGTTTTCTGGGTTTTGCACCTTTGTCTCCACAGAACTGGACACTTGAGTCAATCAGGGAATCATCTGCATATCCACGTCATCATCCACCTCAGTTTTGCACCCTCCTACGGAGTGCATCTGCAATGTGCTGGACATTTAAACCTACCAATAATCTGCTGCTTCTCTTCCCACCATAGGGATCCCCTACTCCTGTCAATGACATCAGGGAAATCTCTGGCCAATCCCTGCATGGATCCTAGCCAGCCCGGTTTCTCAGCCTATCAGGAGGAGGTGTGAGAAGTCTGAATAGATGTCAACTGTGTCCATTTTTCAATGAAATTATGTGTGTACATTTTGAGTGTTGGCTGGTACTTGCATCCCTTTTAGCCGAACTGTAATAAACCTCTGTAGTAGCTGGCTAGTAACCAGCTGCTATAAATCACTACTGACCGAGAGGTCATGAGTTCGAAGCTCGGGTCGGGTTAATCCTCCGACCATTAAAAAAAAAATAGCCCCGGCTTGCTGTTGACCTATGCATCTGTCAAGTAGGGAAAATTTAGGTACGCTTTATGCGTGAGGCTAATTTAACTAATTTACAACACCATAAAACTGCCAGCAAAACACGAGGAAAAGAATGAGGAAGAACAGCCACCAGTGGACGGTGAAGCAACAGCTCCCCCTGTGGCCGGAATCGTGAAGCTGGAAAGATGTTAAAATGCCTCTGTGTCTGTCTAAACTGAATGTTGTTTGTCTGTTGGCATTGAATGTTTGCCATATATGTGTTCATTGTAATCCGCCCTGAGTCCCCTTCGGGGTGAGAAGGGTGGAATATAAATACTGTAAATAAATAAATAAATAAATAATTCTACCTGGAGTGCTGGTTCTCTGTCCTGGCTGATCTGATTTAGCAGAATCTCACTGGGCATGATCCTAGCTAAAACAACGTCAGACCCAGCCACAACTATCCAGACTGCCATTCTTTGTTACCCGGGCTCCTCTCCGCAACATATGGGGTGGCTGACAAGCAGCATTACTGCATGGTAGGGACTCCCTCCCACCTCTGCAGCAGTTGACGGAGCTCCTGTCAAGACCAATCCAGCATCAAGCATGACAAATTGGACCCATATCATATGGGCCGTATGAGAGTGTATAGATGTGGCCTGTAATTACACAGAACTCTTACTGAATTCCTTTCAAGGAGAACATTGATATCACATTGGAAGTAAATCTCTTTTATACGCAGAGGCCCAGTCAGCACTGTTACATTACTAGTCCTCGATTGAGAAATATAGATTATATGGACCATGTCAGGCCATGCATAAAGATGATAATCACCTGTTCAGAGAGAATATAGGCCATTTTGGTGTTGTAGGAGATGTAGAACAAAAAGTATTATTCTCAAGTTTCAGGATAGTATGGTCCCTTTATTCACAGGGGGCATGTTCTAAGACATCATGGATAACAGTGAACCCTATATTTTGACGATACATACACTGGAAGCATTTCATGGAAACACACTGGAGGACCTAGACCAGTGACTCTCAACCTGTGGGTCCCCAGGTGCTTTGGCCCACAACTCCCAGAAATCCCAGCTAGTTTACCAGCTGTAAGGATTTCTGGGAGTTGAAGGCCAAAACATCTAGGGACCCACAGGTTGAGAACCACTGACCTAGACAGACTCAAATATGCTTGGGGAGGGGGGGGGGAGTGTAGGTAAGTGAAATCATTGATACAGAATCCATGCATAAGGGGATCTTGCTGTATTCTCTTCCAGACTGAGGAATATTGACAAAGACTTCCATCTTGCGTTTCAGCTTTTTGCCTCCTCCCCTCTCCATTTCTGAAACCATACATGATACTGACTGATCACTTCCATTGTCTCTTGAGTATAAGAGGGAAAGTAATGTTTATATTGATTTTAAAAATTTATATGGATTTAGATAATAAAAATTTACAATAATATAAAATTACCTCAAAATATATTTTCTAGCTTTTGTCAATACAATTATTTCAATCACTTCATTAAAATCAACTTGTTTAGCTAAATCAATAAACAAAATTGCTATAGGATTAATTTTGATTAGTACTTCTTATTTGCCATGCTTTCAATACATTTGCCAGTCTATTGAGTGATATTTCAGTCAAAGAAATAGTAACTGCTACTTGAATGGCAAAGCAGGTATTGGCAAATATACCTTGCAGTTTTTTTATATATATAAATTATATTTTGGCTTCTTTCGATGCCAAAAACTGTCTTATGAACACTTTTAAGCTGAAGGATTTTATGCAGTAAGTCTTCTGTATATGTATTTACAAGTTTTGCTGCGTGGCAACTGAATGTTTTCAAAAGAAGACACTACACACCTGTGCCATCTAAATAATTTGTATGCCTAGTGAAGAGTGTTCATTTTGCCTTGTCTACAGTGCAAGTCTGTGCCGACAAAGTTTAGAGGCACCATTCACCTGGTAATTACTAGTTTCTGTTCCATGCCACATTTTGAATTGTGCTTACACATTTGAGATTTACATCCAAAAGTGAATTATTTTCTTTCTAAATGTATCAAAACAGGTATGTGTTGTCCATCAGCACAAAGAAAAATAGTAATGGCCCTTATGGGGATCATGACTAGAGGACTCATGTTTGGGAACTATTGGCCTAGAAATAGACAATGGCCAATGACATTTGAAAAAATTGAATAGTTCAGGAAATCTGATCCAGTTTTACTCATTTCAGCAATCCCTTGATGGAGATTATCCACAGAGGTGACTAAAACAGGATTTGCAAGAATGAAACTAAACAATCAATACTAGGAAATCTTGGGAGATCAGATGCTTGGTCATGAATAAGAAACATTTGACAGATATTTCCATCGTGGCAAATCCAGACTGTTAGGTTGCAGGAAGTCCTGCTTTATTTCAAAAAGGTTAACTTTGGCAAAGACAAAAGTTGTTTCTCGTGTACTTACCCACAGTAGACATGGGTGACAAAGTTGTTTATCATTTTATCCAATCTGTATTTCGTGTAATCCTCCAGGCCATCTTTCACTGCAATAATTGTGAGGACCACAAGGAGAGGAATCATTGTGATTTCTTTTCGAAAGGCTTCCACAACGGGGATCCAATTTAGCAGAACTATAAATAGGAAGTATAAATTGGCAGCTCTGGAACAAAGCAAAAGCGCGCACACAAGATATGAGTATCAGCCACTAGGTGCTGAAATAAAACACTTAAAAGGAACAATAATGCATCTCAGACAATAGCATATAATCAAATACATTCAAATAGTATTATCCAGTAAGGTAAGATGCCATTTAGGTGCAAAGTAATCCTGTGCATATTAAGATTCCATGAAACTAAAAGCAGAAAATAGTTCATAACAGTCAGATCAGAAGATGTGCCCATGTTAACAAAATATATATATAATCATTGCCACTATGGAACCCCTCAATGGGTGCATTTACACAGTAGAATTAATATATTTTTGTATAATGTTAACAGCCATGGATCAATGCTCTGGAACCATGGGAACTGCAGTTCTGCAAGATCTTTGGTTTTCTCTGCCAAAAAGTGCTGGTGTTTCACCAAATCACAAATCGCAGTAAGAGTTGTCTATTTATCATGTCAGAAGTGAATTGAGAATACAGTTATAATGTATAGAGAAACTACAAAGTTTTCCTAAGATCTACAGAGATACTCGCAGCAACACCTCAGCAAGCGAGAGTCCAAAAGTGGCACATTAAAACTCAGAAGCTCAATCTGTGGCTGATACCAGATGAGAAACTCCCTACTGGGCAAACAGAAGACTGGGAGACTTGGAAGGCGCTGAACAGACTGCGCCTTGGCACCACGAGATGCAGAGTCAATCTTAAGAAATGGGGCTACAAAGTGGAGTCCATGACATGCGAGTGCGAAGAAAAGCAAGCCACAGACCACTTACTACAATGAGGTCTGAACATGCACAATGGAGGACCTTCTCACAGTGATATCAGAGGCATTCAAAGTGGCCAGCTTCTGGTCAAAGGAAATCTAGTATAATGCCAAGTTTTTAACTTTGTAGTTTTTATATAGATTGTAACTGTATTCCCAATTCACTTCTGACATGATAAAATAAATAAATAAATAAATAGTCTCAGATAACATTTTGCATTTCCTTGTGATGCTTCCATACTCTATATATTCATCCAAGAGCAATACTTCAGTCATTTGACCTCAAAACAGTTTGGTGATATTGCTCATGGAATATTGATAAAACGATCACATTGGGAGTTATAATGGGGGAGTGGAAGACTATGGCTCTTTAATATTGAGAACTGCTACTCCCATCACTTGTACTTGACACACTACCTGTGAAATTGTTCATATAAATTTCTTGGTATGAAAGTCCATAGTCTGTACTTTGTAGTCCGTATTCTGTTCGACATATAATACTTTGATACTTTTTCATACTCATCTTTAAAACTTTGCAGAGAAGGTATAACTATCCGACGTTTTGGGATCTTTTTGGTTGGCTGCTGGAAACTGACACCTTCTGGAGTACCAGCTTCCATTTTGGCACTGCTGTGGTCCCTGACTTCCACATATAACCAAGTGTCCAAACAGCACTTTCCCCAGCAAAGCGTCTTTGTCGTGTTTCTGAGAAGGCTCTGAACCCCAGCAAATGTCCTACAAATAATAGCAGTTTAAATCACAAATAAAAGGGGATGAAATAAGCTCAGCAAAGTGTTTGCTTTATCATTAGTTAAAATGTCCAGTCCCTCCTCATACCCAAAATCTGAGAGCAATGCATAATCCAATATGTTTTACAATATCAAAGTAGTTAAAAATAAGGTAACAGTCTAAAAACACAGTGAACTATACAACAATTAAAATACATTTTAAGATGGTTGAAATCATGCACATTTGCAGTTGTATAGAGCTATTAAGATTCCCCCAAAAGTTTTAAATTAAAAAGCCAAATTGTATATACTCATGTATAAGTCTAGAAATTTCTAATAAATAATAATAATAATAAAACTTTATTTATACCCCGCCACCATCTCTCCCCAGGGACTCGAGGTGGTTACATGGGGCAAAAGCCCAAACAACCTAATTAAACAAAATAAACAACAACATAAACACAATTCATAGTATAAAAAAATAAAAACAGTAATACAATGTAAAATGAGAATATTATAACAGTTAATAATATTGATGAAGGTGTATTGGGAAAATATAATACTTGTATTGGAAACTATATATTGAATGTAATCATATTAGAAATGGGAATAGAAAATATGTAATCCCTAGCAGAATTTGTGCATATAGCTCCAAAATACACTCTGCCTAGCAAATAACTGTCTCCCCATAAGCAGAGACCAAAATTCACCCTAAGTTCCAGAGACATATGTCAAGTGTCAACAAGAATAGATAAAGCTCCATGCTAATGGACAAAAGACAAATTAAGGCTTTTAGGATGTCAAGATAAGACCTGGCGCCATGTAGGAGTGCTAATGACTCCCTGACAAGCTAAGATACGGGAAAATTCTTCAATTAATGGGATCCCTGAAAGCCTAGATAGGAATTCCTTAAATAAGGCCTAATGGAGGGTCAGAGGTCTTGAAAGTAGCCTATATTTTAGGAAAATGCAAAAGTAGCTTTTAGTAAAGTGCAAAGTAAGACTTTTTTGACACTAATTGGTGATGGATAATGCCTCTATGACGTAGGTAGATGAAGGCAAAAAGGGTATATAAGGACCTGTGTTTCTTTGTTCTGTACCTTCGCTTTCCTGATTACAGGAGAAGGTCCTTCCTATTGCTTATTCTCTCTGGCCACTGAGAATAAACGTCTTTTTCTACAGCAACCAGAACTCTCTTTGTCTCACTACCTCAAACCTTTGTCTGCCATTTCAATATCAGTCAATCAACCACCCAAAGCTGGGTAAAACTTATCTACAGGTCAATGTAAGTACTATCCTTTCAGTCTTATCAAACCATCTCTGAGCAGAGTGCAAAAAGGCAAGAGTTTAGGCCCCTTCTACACTGCCACATAATCCAGATTATCAAAACAGATAATCCAGATTGTCAGTTTTGAACTGGAATATCTGAGTCTACACTGCCATATAATCCAGTTAAAAGTGGATAATCTGGATTTTCTATGGTGGTGTAGAAGGGGCTTCAGTCTGTCCCTGGAGAACCTCAAAGAAGCACCAAACTCCTTTACTTTCTCCACCACAGCATCACTTTTTGAATACTTGGGTGGGAAAATGGTGGTGACAGAAGTCCAGGCATCTGGCCCTCTAAGACAGCACTGGCACTTTCCCCTCTCTGTGGGATGATCCTCAGTGTACCCACAAATCATATCAAAATCCATAATTTTAATATACTAAGTTGACTTAAACATATACACTAGTGGTAAAATGAAACCAGAATATTCACTAATGACAAAATGAAACCAGAGTAGAACCAACTAGGCTTCTAGTGTTATTTGATCTGCACTGTACATTACAAGGATAGTTTCAAAATTACCACTGAAAAGCTAGAAAATCCAGTGTGCATACAACCAATTTGTAACTTTATGAGAAATTCACCTCAAATAACAACCACTGAAACCATTAAAAGTCAAGAAAAAATGAATTTTAATTAATATTATGGTACGATATTACAGCCACTTAAACAATAAACCAACACCTCCTCTAAGAAAGATACCTTTCAACAGCTTCTTTTTCTGTGTTTGTATTTGATAAAATAATTTTATTGACAGCGTAGAGGAGCACTAACTAAAGATTCTGATACTAATATTCTCATATTGCTAAGAGTGCAAAGATATGTCAACGTTATATAGTCAGCCCTCAATATTTGCAGGTGTAACCTTTGTGGGTTTTGATTATTCATGGTTTGGATTCAAATATCCTTTCTAGTGTCCTCCAGCACAACTATGTGGTCGACTTCCACCAGCAGTTGACCATCGAATCATACTGGAAGACCTAAGCAGAACATTTCTTTTCACCTATGAAATATTAAAGAACTTGGTTGCCCTGCCAATTTTTTTTGGAAATAAATGAGAATAAAGCACCACCAAACACCCTAGAGGGAAGGAAGATAATTCTTTTGCTTCTTCACTACAAAGATACCAGGATGGATGACCACAAAGCTTCAACATATAGCTTCACAACTGCTACTAGGTGGTTTTGGTTGGTGTTGGTGGTATATTTGTGCACATTTTGTATTAGTGGAAGACAAAGCTTGGTCACTAGTTAAATTCCTATAGTACTGCTGCATTCACAGCAGTGATGAGAGGAAAAAATACAGGACACAACAACCCATTTCATGCAACAAGGTAAAGCCCATGGGGGTGGAGGGGGGGGGGAATAAAATTGTTTTTTCAAAAGAAGGAGCTTGCTTACAATGCAGAGTTGGGTAGGAGATCATGACTTCCATCTGTTCTTGAAGGATATATAGTGATTAATATCATTTACCTTGTTTAGTCTTTATTTTTCAGCCACTGAGTTATATTAGGACTGCAGCCAAATCATCCTTCCCTAGTACTTTTCTGGGGAAGAGTCACAATGAAAGCAAGAAAGAATTGCTCTGGAATTAAATGTATGAGATATTATGATGTCAGAATTCTAATACTATAATGCAGACAGAAGAAAAAAAATTCTATCCCTTGGTGTTGCCAGGTTTCCAAAATAGCAACAAGAGGCAGCTAGAATTCATGACATGTTGGGTTGACATTCAGGGAGTAATTGTTATCAATTCTGAGTTCTCCTAAAATACTAAACAAAAATATCGATCTTAATACATCTAGATATAATAATAATAATAATAATAATAATAATAATAATAATAATAATAATAATAATAACAATAACAATAACTTATTTGTATACTGTTCTATCTCCCCGAAGGGACTCGGGGCGGTTTCCAGCATAGGCATTCATTTACCAACACAGAAACATACAGATTACCCAAAATAAAATAAAATAAAATCTTGTTTTTTTCTGTAAAATTAGCATGTTGTCCACATTCATAAATTACATTACAAATATAATCCAAAATACTGGATTTCTGCCATATGCACTAGTCTGTATAAAAAGAAAAGCTTTCCAAACCTTAAATAAAAGCTTATAATAAGGAATGCCTAGTCCTATGAGAGAACAGGTACTATACTTGTTCTGTCACGCGCTGGGCCTGTAACTATTGTCTTTGTATAGGACGTATACTTTATGCCCAACGGGAAGCCAGGGCGCCTCGAAAGAGAGGTTGTTGAGGATTTTCCCGAAAAGGATAGTTCTTTGAGTCTTTAATGAGATAACAAAATCTTTATTGATGAACAAATAATAAATCCTCAAGGAGTCAAATAACACTTCAAGGTTTCTTTAATAAACTGTTGGCCCTTTCAGTCTTGTCCCCAGGGGACAGGCAATTGGCTTTGGATAACTGTGAAAACCCTCTTATAATCTCTCCCAGGCTGTCTATTAAATGGGCTTAGTAGATGTGGGACCCACTACTGATTCCAAATGCGTCTGGGTATCGAGTGGACCTACCAACCAAGGCTTGCAGATGTTTCAGCTGGGGTCCCGTGGATCTGTGGTGCTGTTCTCTCTCCGAGGTTTCTATGAAAACTTCAGGGCTGTTTCCCTCAGGAGCTGTGAGGCTGAGAGGCTGTAAGCTCTCAGCCAGAGCTTTTGGGACCTTTCCCTCTGGGACTCCTGTTTTTGATTTCTCGGATATTCTGTATCCTCGTATGTTATTGAGATAGGAAGCCTTTCTACGGGAAGAGCTAGTCTATGTCCTATAGCTTAGCTTCCTTAAGTGAGACTGACCCAAAAATGGCTCCTTCCCTCCCAGAGCCCTGAACAAGGGGCGGAACCAAACTTAATGATGATTGACTGGTGGCCTGTCCTATGATTGCAAACATTTGCAGCAAGAAAATAAAGTCGGAGCTTCTGGTACAGCTGTACCAGCACAATACTGTATTTAGAATTACATGTACATTTGGCCCATGAACATTACCTGACTATATATTACTTGAGTTACTCTAGCAAATCACTGTTGAAATCATTTTCAGATTAATCTGTTCTGATTTAGGAGATGGATGGAGATTCCTTTTTCTTTTAGAGCCTGTTAGGATCCTGATGTAGCCCTTCTTAACAATATGTGCATTCAGCATATTGTTGTAGATATATTTACAGTCAGAAATGAAGATCTCGCTAGCTTATTGTGTTACAACATAAAGATTAGTTTCATAGAGTTTATTTGGATTGCAGTTGATAGTTTCTTCCTAGGATGTTTAAGAGACACCCCCTACCCACCCACCCACATGACAGCATCTCCTAAATGCTGTTGTGGAGTGCTTAATAAAGGTTCTTTCTATATGACCCACTGCTCCTGTTTTTTCTATTGTAATGGAAGTACAGTACTCTATATACTCATGAATATATCTAGAAATTGTAGTCAAAATATCAGCCCAAAAACAGTGTTGACTTATCCACAGATCAATGTAGTGGGCAAAAAAAAGCATATTACAGGTTGAAAATCTCTTATCTGGAATTCTAAAATCCTCCAAAATCTGTAATTGTCCACATGGGGTGGTAAACCAGTTTAGAAGCAGGACCATCACCTCTGGACTGTATAATACAACATCTTGCACTACCTATTGCCAGTTTCTGATCAGTTTCTGTGGCAGCATGCCAGCACAGAAATGTCTCCGGGGGCAAGGGGCAGGATTGTTCTTCTCCCCCATGTAATTCACTTATCTAGTTAAATGCATTTATTTTCTCTAAATTTAACATTGCAGCATTGCAAAATTGCGTATATTCAAATAAAAAGTTTAAAAAGATAAGTATGCAGACCAGCGAAACTCTTGGGGTCAGAATTCTTGCCCAGATAACCTTGTGATAAGCTCACAATAAGTCAGAAATAACTTGAAGTCACAAACCAACATTATTATTTCTACTTAATTACTTAGAAAGAACCATGGGGAAAAATTGGGGATGATTGTTGGTCATGGCAAAATTACATTTCTGTTTCAGGGATTTTATTGGAGAGAACGCTGCAGGATGAGTGAAATCTGCTGGTGGAAAGCCTTGTGAGCACCCACCCTGTTATCCGTCAGTTTCACTTATCCGTCATTCTGCCCGCCAGTTTATGACGGATAAGTGAGACTCTACTGTATTTGCAAACCACCCAGAAGTTGAATCAATGGCAGAAATGCTGGGTCTTGTATTTTGAGAGATTCAATTATTCTCCTTGATCAAATCCATGACTGCGATAAACAAGATTCCTGGATCTGGCAGACGTTGAGGACAGAGTTATTCTGTAGATTCTAGAGAGTCCTAGAAAAAAACATACATTTAAATCAAATCTTCGAAACTTTAAATTTGTAAATATGGAAAGCCAACGTTACTACTAATTTATTATGACCCACCATTCACTTCATAATGCCACGTACATTCAGACTGTCACAGATAGTATGAGGCCTGAATACATGCCAAAATAGTAGCTCCGGATGTCTCAAGGTGGACTTTGAAATAATGTAGTAATGCTTCTCTGTGGGCCCGCTTCCAAGGTCAAAAGGGAGTGGAGCCACTGAAGGGATGAGGGAGTAGAGGTTTTGGCTGCCTCCTAAGTCAGAAACAGCTCCAAGCTTTGAACGTTGATATTCTGCCAGCTCAAACAGAACGAAAACTAGTGATTGGCCTAGTGGATGTTGGGAGGTGGCCCAAGCTCAACCTTCAGCCCTGTTGCAGAAAGTTTTTATTCTGACTCCATCTGAAACAAATAGTGTCAGTGCAGGAAAATAGTGAAGTATTCCCTTGAGTTACTTACTTTACTTAGGCGATCCCTCGTTGTCCGAGTATGATGGCCCTCCAAGTGTAGTGTCTTGGCGGTGGATACGTAGGTGGCTGTGCTATTCTTGATCCAAATGTTCTTCCGCAGTGAGGACATCGGTATCCAGATGGAAGGCGGTTCCGGTCAGGATTGGCTTGATTTGCCTTCCTCTTGGCATATTTATCCCTTTTGCCCTCCAATCATGCCTCTTTGAATACCACAACACTGCTGGTCACAGCTGACCTCCAGTTAGAGTGCTCAAGGGCCAGGGCTTCCGTGTCTATGCCACAGTTTTTAAGGTTGGCCTTAAGTCCATCTTTAAATCTCTTTTTCTGCCCACCAACATTACGTTTTCCATTATTGAGTTCGGAGTATAGTAACTGTTTTGGGAGACAGTGATCGGACATTAGGACAATGTGGCCAGTCCAGCGGAGTTGTTGGCGTAGGAGCATTGCTTCAATGCTAGTGGTTTTGCTTCTCCAAGCATGCTGACATTTGTCCGCCTGTCTTCCCAAAAGATTTGCAGGATTTTTCAGAGGCAACACTGATAGAATCGTTCCAAGAGTTGAGTGTGACATCTGAAGACAGTCCATGTTTTGCAGGCATACAACAGGGTTGGGACGACAATAGCTTTATAAACAAGCACCTTGGTGTCCCTATGGATATCCTGGTCCTCAAATACTGCTTCATTCAGAAAAATGCTGCACTCGTAGAGCTCAGGGGGTGTTGTATTTCAGTGTCAATGTTGACTTTCTCGGTGGTGGCCCCCCCAGCTTTGGACTGCCCTCCCAAGGGAGATCAAGCTAGCCCCTACCCTCCAAACCTTCTGCACACAATTAAAGACGTGGCTTTTCTGACAGGCTTTCGATCATGTTTAGACTCTCTAATATTACATATGAGGACCTTTACATTCTTTATTTGCACTTTACAATTCTGAGATCGAATACTGCTGTTTTATCTACAGCAATTGCTGCCTTTTATTGTTTTTTACCAGGGAGTACTGTGAATTTATGATGTTGTGTTTGACTGTTTATTGTCTATGTTTTGTTTTGCACTTGTATTTTGTATGTCACACCTTGAATGTTCTGTGAGCTGCCCCGAGTCCCTCTGGGAGATGGTGGTGAAATATAAATAACATTATAAATAACAGGCCCGGGCTGTGGCGCAGGCTGGTGAGCAGCCAGCTGCGGTCAGCTGCAACAAATCACTCTGACCAAGAGGTCATGAGTTCAAGGCCAGCTTGGAGCCTGTGTTTGCCTCTGTTCTATGTTAAGGCACTGAATGTTTGCCTTATATGTGTAATGAGATCCATCCTGAGTCCCCTTCAGGGTGAGAAGGGCAGAATATAAATACTGTAAATAAATAAAATAAATAAATTTATTATTATTTTGTGGAGAGGTGGCTGCTAAGGTAGCAGAAATGGTCAAAATTTTCTAACGTTACACCATTAAGCTATATTCGTGGCCTTGCAGAAAGATTGTCTGGTGCCTGCTGGAAGAGCACTTTGGTTTTCTCGATGTTCAATGAGAGGTCGAGCTTCTCATATGCTTCTGCAAAGGTGTTTAGAGTGGCTTGTAGATCTTCCTCTGAATGCACATAGATTACGTTATCAGTGGCATATTGGAGTTCTATAACAGATGTTGTTGTGACTTTGGTTTTGGCTTTCAGTCTGCTGAGGTTAAATAGCTTGCCATCTGTCCGAAAGATCATTTCCACTCAGGTGGGAAGCTTCCCATCAACAAGATGAAGCATCATAGCGATGTATATGTGTGTATACATAGTGTGTATATGTGTGTGTGTGTGTGTATACACACACATGCATGTATACATATATACATATATACAATATAATTTACAATAATATATAATATTATAATATATTGTATATGCATGATATTAATATTATTTTGTAATACAATATAACGCTAACAATACAATATAATAATATTAATTATATATTATATGTTACCTGTAATATTACTAATAATATTACAATATATAGGTATAGTACAATATGGTAATTTATTGCCAGTATTGTGCTATGCTAATAATATAATATTGTATGTAAATTTAATTTGTAAGCCGCTCTGAGTCCCCTGCGGAGTGAGAAGGGCGGGACATAAATGTATTAAATAAATAAATAAATAAATAATAAATAAAATGGAAAATAAGATTGGGGCAATAACACATCCCTGTTTGACACACACACCTTCCATGGGTTGCCCTTGAGTAGATGTAAGCTGGATATTTTTTTTAATGAAAAGCAGTGCATTCCTGTTGAAACACTGCACAGAAGCCTTAGAGACAACCATTGTCCTCAAAACAGACATGGGAACCAGGGGCAGCTAATGGCTCTGAACAAAGGATGCCCCCAGGCAGGAAAAGCCAGGAGATGAAGCTTTTCAATGCTAATTAAGGTGATTAACTACAACATTCACACTGGCCTCCAACTGACAGAGTTCTTCTCTCACCCTGGACTTTCCACAGATATATACAGTAGAGTCTCGCTTATCCAACATTCTGGATTATCCAACGCATTTTTGTAGTCAATGTTTTCAATACATCGTGATATTTTGGTGCCAAGTTCATAAATACAGTAATTTCTGCATAGAATTACTATGTATTGAACTACTTTTTCTGTCAAATTTGTGGTATAACATGATGTTTTGGTGCTTAATTTGTAAAAGCATAACCTAATTTGATGTTTAATAGGCTTTTCCTTAATCCCTCCTTATTATCCAACATATTCGCTTATCCAACATTCTGCCGGTCCATTTATGTTGGATAAGGGAGACTCTACTGTATATATAAACCTTCATTGCTTAGTTTCTCCATACCTCACAACCTCTGAGGATGCCTGCTATAGATGTGGGCGAAACGTCAGGAGAGAATACTTCTGGAACATGGCCATACAGCCCGGAAAACATACAACAACCCAGCCATTGTCCTGTCACACCCTCTTAAGAGTGTGCGTTGTTGAATTTCAGTTTTGTTTTCTGTAGGAGTACATTAGGCCAATCAGAGCGTACAATGGTGCAGTGACGTCACGGGGGGCGGGCCGGAGCGTAGCAAGGAATACTTTTGGTGAGGGGGTGACGAAGGTTGACCAATAGAGGCAGCCCAACATCAATGGCTCCTCCCTCAGGGGCGGGGCCAACCGTTTGCCGGCCAGCGTGAGGCGCTTTCCTCAGAAGTGGTTTTGGAGCGCTGCTCTGTGAAGTCGCTGTCTCGTTGCGGAGGGAAGGCATGGCTGCGTCAGCGGAAGGGGCCAAGCGGGCCCAAGCGGCGGCGGCTCAGTGGCTGCTCTGGGACAAGGTGAGAGGCGGCGGGCGGGGGGATTTAAAGGGGCCGTGCAGGGAGCGGAAAAAAGAGGCTCTCTCCGCCCTGCCTTCCTTTCCCCTTCATTGCGCTCCTTCCTCGCCTGAGAGGGTTTGTGTGGCTCGAGGGGGGTGTTTGCTCAACACACGCAACATCTGGCTCCTTCTTAGCCGCGCTGCTGTGAAGAGACAGGCCGGTTTCTTATCCTTATTGATGACCCGAGACGACTGCGCCTGCGCAGAAGAGGGAGTGTGGGCAGGTGAAGTTCGCCACGCAGGCTGCAGCCACGAAGGCCCTCCTTCTTCACAAGTGTCAACACCTTTCCCTCCTGGCCGCGCTGTCTGTCTTGAGTCTAGGGGCCCTTCCACACAGCCATATGACCCAGAATATCAAGGTAGATCATCCACAGTATCTGCTTTGAACTGGATTATCTGAGTCCCACAAGATAATGTGAGATTTTATCCAGCAGTGTGGAAGGGTCCCCAGAATATCAAGGCAGATAATCCACAATAAGGAGCCCCGGTGGCGAAGTGCATTAAAGCGCTGAGCTGCTGAACTTGCAGACCGAAAGGTCCCAGGTTCAAATCCCGGGAGCGGCTTGAGCGGCCACTGTTAGCTCCAGCTCCTGTCAACCTAGCAGTTCGAAAACATGCCAATGTTAGTAGATCAATAGGTACCGCTCCGGCAGGAAGGTAACGGCGCGCCATGCAGTCATGCCGGTCACATGACCTTGGAGGTGTCTATGGACAACGCTGGCTCTTCGGCTTAGAAATGGAGATGAGCACCAACCCCCAGAGTCAGACATGACTGGACTTAACGTCAGGGGAAAACTTTACCTTTACTTAATCCACAATATCTGCATTGAACTGAGTTATCTGAGTTCACACTGCCGTATAATCCAGTTCATCTGTGTGGAAGGAGCCTAGGGCAGTGCTTCCTGAACTCTCACCCTCCAGATGATTTGGACTTTGATCCCCAGAAGCCTTATCTGCCTTGGCCAAGGAAGAAGGATTCTGGGAACCACAAGTCCGAAACCATTGGAAGCCCAAAGTTTGGGAAATTGAAAAAGATCCTCTACACTGCCCTGTATCCCAGTATCTGATCCCAGATTTAATGCTTATCCGAGATTATCTGGCAGTGGAGACTCAAGTAATCCAGTTTAAAGCAGATAATCAGGGATCCAATCCTGGGATATAGGGCAGGGGTCCCAGAGGTCCATAGATGTTGGGGATCACTTCTGGAGCCCCTTCTACACTGTCATATAATGCAAATTATCATATCAGATAATGGAGCCTTTGGTGGCATAGTGGACTAAAGCCTCGTGACTTGAAGGTTGGGTTGCTGACTGGAAAGCTGCCAGGTTCGAATCCCACCCAGGGAGAGTGAGGATGAGCTCCCTCTATCAGCTCCAGCTCCATGCGGGGACATGAGAGAAGCCTCCCACACGGATGGTAAAAACATCAAAACATCCGGGCGTCCCCTGGGCAGCATCCTCGCAGATGGCCAATTCTCTCACTCCAGAAGCGCCTCAAGTTGCTCCTGACACGAAAAAAATATCAGATAATCCACATTATCTGCTTTGAACTGGGTTATATATATACTTACTTTATTTATACTCCATCCCCCCCCCCCCCAAATGAGGACTCAAGGTGGCTAATAATCACACACTTTGATCACAATTTAAAGCAAAGCAAATACAAAAATTAAAAATAAATGTGTTGTCAAAGGCTTTCATGGCTGGAATCACTGGGTTGCTGTGAGTTTTCTGGGCTGTATGGCCATGTTCCAGAAGCATTTTCTCCTGATGTTTTGTCCACATCTATGGCAGGCATCCTCAGAGGTTGTGAGGTGTGTTGGAAATTAGGCAAGTGGGGTTTATATATCTGTGGAAAGTCAAGGATGGGAAAAAGAACTCTAATCCTGTATTATAAATAAATAATACAGTGTGGGTTTAGATTAAAATGCAGTTAATAATCTAGTTCAGATCAGATAATCTGCATTGTATATGGCAATATAGATGGGGCCTGGGATTTGTAGCCCTCTACAAGTCAGTTCAGCTGTAATCATTCAATAACACTTTGTCTGGCCTTTTTTCATCTGTTTGGTTGTTGTTTAAGATTTCAGCACCTTAAATAGCTCCTTTGAGTTATAGTTCTGCTTGACATTTGGTGCAGAGTCACGTCACCATTCCACTGGCATGGGGACCATAAACCATGTTAAGTAATAGTGAGCCATGAGCACCAAAGCTATCCTGAGTTAGTAGCCCTCTAAAAGAAGAGCAGTCCATCCTGTGGGTGTTAAGAGGCCTGGCTGTGGCATAGAAAAGTGGTCAGGTCTTTTTTTCGTTTCCATCCCACTATCCTTGGATCACTGGAGGCCAGCCTATTGGAGCTGATAGCATACAGGAGTGTACAGAAATGTGTCACTGTCTTTTACTTGCAGATCAACTGGCCACATGACAGAAGAGCTGTCCCTCAATAGACTGAGAGACATTTTGAGTTGGTCCAGCTGAAGATAGTGGAGCTTCAGGCCTAAAATCAATTATGTTCCTAGACCAAACCCATGAAATCAGTGGTATTTACCCTGAATGACCTACCATCTTTCAATGGACCAGCTCTAGTGAGACTTTGAATTAAATCACTTTCAACTAGCTTTTTGATGTGATTTCAAGAGATTCTTTTTTTTGAAACACACCCCAGATCTTTAAGTGAATGTTCATATGAAGGTCACATGGAGAGAAACATGGTGATGGGGAAACATCTTACACAGAGTGGGTGGATAATTGCTGGAATGACCTAAATGTTGAAATTAATACAATTATTTCAGCATATGCCACTTCCTTCCCTACCTCCAATGTTTCTTTGGTATTTATTTTTCAGCTTTGGTAGCACTCAGGTGCCTCTTAACGGTATCAGCAGTACTCCTCTCTTTATGAAAAAAACTAAAAATAGAAGTTATGTTTAGTAAAGGACTTGTCCTGAAAACGGATGTTACTGTCATTCTGCACCTTCAGGTCGTTTCTGACTTATGGCCACCTTCAGATGTCTCTATCACAAGGTTTTCTGAGCAAGATTTGTTCAGATGAGGTTTTATGTTGCTTTTCTCTAAGGCTGAGAGAGTGTGACTTGCCCACAATTGCTGGGTTACCATGGCTGAGGCTCATGTCAAATTCTGGTCTCCTCAAGTCTAGGACTGGTTGTTATCCCTCAATAATTATTAGGACCTTCTGTTTTATGGGGATTACTTAATTCAATGTGAGTTGCTAAAAGTGGAGTTTAGGACCACAGATTTAGTTTACTAGTATGAGTTAAAATAGACAAAGCCTTGAAACAAAAATCTTGCTCAGTGCTGTTTACTGAACCTTTTACCCCAATTCTTGTATTCAAAACTAAGCAAGAACATTTACTCTTCTGACAGGTATTATTGTACTCTGTCAATGTCCAGTGTGTCTTTTATCAGTAGGGAAAAGATATGATTGTGGTTGTACAGCATATGCTGGGTCACATGCCCAATTCATCCTAAGTATGTTACGCGATGAATGAATTTCAGTACAAATCATATTATTTCCTTCACATGTCCAATTCATCCGGATGATATTATGCGATGAATGGATTGCAGTACAAACTATATTATTTACTGTGCTCTACAAACATTAAGGGCCACCAAACTGAGTTTCAGCATTCTCTAGTCTAGCGGCTTTTTATTCAAACTCTGCAATTGAAGATGAGTCAGATCATTCACTTTTCCAGAGTGTCTTAAACTTCAGTGGTTTTCGCCTCTGTTCTTTTGCTCCACTTGTTTTGTTTTGTATAAAAAGTTTATTTATGTGCATTAATTTAAAACATTTATACTCTGCATTACATTAGTGTCTGGTATGCCCTCCAAATAATTGAACTCACTTCATTTTACTTACTCTGCTTTATCACTGTCATTAAATTTTATTAAGTCTTTTGTAATGTGTCATTCATCTTCTGAAGATTTAAGTGCAAAGCACAAGTAAATCTTTATGCTATGAACTGTGGAATTAAATATCCGATTCTAAATCTGTGTATCATGTACACAGCCAACAGTTCAAAGTGCACACACTTCCTATCAAGATGGTTACGAAAAATAAATTTATCCTAGATCAATGTTCTGATAAGCATTGTTGTGCCATCTGTACTATTACAGAACAAGAACTCAAGTTTCCAAGTTGTTACACATATAGATTCCAATCTTTAGGTTCACACAGCACCTGACTAGAACATCATTCTGGGGGAAAGCTAGTTTCATTGTTTCAGGATTCAGTAATAGACTACAACATTAGCTTGATTCATAATTTAACTAAAACCACTGCTATCTTATTGACCAGTGATCTTGTGTTAATGACAAAAGGTTTGGATAACAGAAGGAGAGTAGAATTATGGGGCAAACAGTGCAGACTTAATGGGAGTCATTTTTTCTATTCAGTGCATCATTAGCTCCTTTTAGTTCTTAAAAGTACTACCTGCAAATATTTGCTTCAAATTACATTAAGCAAAACTAATGCAATAGCAGCAGATGTATGTGTGTATAGGTTGAGTATCGCATATCTAAAATGCATGGGATCAGAAATGTTTTGGGTTTTGAATTTTTTCCGATTTTGGAATTTGTATTCTCATACATAAAGAGATATTTTGGTGGCATTACCCAACTCTCTAAACACAATATTAATTTATGTTTCATGTACACATCATATAATAGCCTGAATGCAATTTTATATAATATTTTAAAAAGCTTTGTGCATGAAAAAAGGTTCAGAAAGCAAAAGAATAACTTTCTCAGATATCCATATGGATAATTTTGGATAGTGGAGTATTATAAATTCCAGAATTCCAGATAAGAGATGCCCAACCTGTATATATTTGATATAGATTTATGCCAAAACAACAGGGGGTGTAATAAAATGTTTTAGAAATCAGCAGTGAGCAAAAATAAAGGGACAAAGCAATTATGTTTGACTTCAGGCTGTCTGAGATCTCATTTCACAAATGTTTTTCTGTCTTCCCCAAAGGAAGTAACAGATAAGGCTAAGTAAACTGTTCAGAAAAAAACATTTTATAACAGTCAGACTATTGTTGAGAAACCCTAGTTCTAGTGACTGTCAAACTAGCTTTTGGGCACAAGCTTACTAAATACTTCGCAGAGGTCATTGTCAGCTTCAATTCCTCCACTCAATCTGAAACGTATGGATAACATTTATTCATCTGCCTCACTCTTCATTTTTATAATGATTTAAATAGTGCATGTGAAACACTTGGGGCATTTTTTTTCTAAACCAACATTTTACTCCTTTCCATCTCAGTACACAATACTGAATAGTGTACTCAAGTGGCTCATGTACAGATTAACAGAAAGAGAGTCATCTCACCATTTTGGGTTGGCCACCCACCCCACCCCCTTCTACTCACTTGGCTAACCATCACTGTGGTCTTTAGCCATTACAAATTATTATTCAAAGTACTGTGAGTTTTTCTTTTCTTTTTGTAAAGCACTCTGCTAATAGGAGCCATGTGGTTAGATGTTCAGCTGTTTTTGTGCATGTGTAAAATGATTTCTTTATAAAGCACTCACGATGGCAAATTAGAAGTGCATGCTGTTTTACTGCAAGTGTGCATTACAATATTTTCTTTGTATAAAGACTTTTTTCAAAAACTACAATTTCTTGATATGGCTCTTTACTGTCTGTCTTTTTACAACTTTAGCAAGAAATTGTTTGTAATTACTGAAGACAGTTCTCTAATGCTTTTTATGGTTTCTAATCTGTACTGGTTTTAAGAATTTGTAAGCTTGGTATAGTGATTTGAGTTTTAGAGATCAAGTTTCACATCCCTTGGACAAGTCACATATGGCTAGTCTCAGAAAACACTGTGATAAGACCATCTTAGGCCAGGCATGGGCAAACTAAGGCCTGTGGGCTGGATACGGCCCTCTGGGCACTTATGCCCAGCCTTCCAATTTTTCTCGTCCTCTGGGCATAAGGATGTCATGGTTCGCCACCTCCTTATGCCGAAAGAATGCGAGAAGAAGGCACGTGGTGGCTGGGAGCCCTCTGGAGTCTCTCAGCCCACTGTGTGCCTTCCTCAGGCCCTCCTCCCAGCATTAGGATGTGGCGAGTGGCTCTGTCCTGATTCTGGGAGAAGCACAGCCTGGAGAAGGAGGTAGGCGGGGACCAAGGGTGCTCCAAAGCCCCCTTGCCTGTCTCTCCCTTTTCCCTGGGTCAGGAGAGGCGTGGCTCCGTCCTGATGCCGGGAGACGCCTGGCCCCAAGGAGGAGGCAGGCAGGGGCTGAGGGAGCTCCAAAGTCCCCTCACCTGCTGCCTGTGTCCCCCTTTTCCCAGTGTCAGGAGAGGTGTGGCCCTGTCCTGATGCCGGGAGAAGCCTGACCCTAAGGAGGAGGCAGGCAGGGACTGAGGGAGCTCCAAAGCCCCCTCACCCGCTGCCTGCCTCTCCCAGCGTTAGGATGAGGTGAGGCCCCATTCTGATAATGGCAGAAGGGAGAGGCAGACAGGAGCTGAGGGAGGGAGATCAAAAGCCTCAGCCTTCTCTCATCATAAGGATGGGGCAAGCAGCTCCATTTTTATGCTGGGGGGAAAGCCAGAGGGTGATTTGGCCCCACCCCCCATGCCCCTTATCCCTCCAGTGCCCCACCCCACCTCCTCCTGGGCTTGCCCCACCCCAGCCCTACCTCCTCCCAGGCCTATCCCACCCCCAACCATGCCCCCTCCTGGGCCTACCCCACCCCCAACTCTGCCTCCTCCCGGGCCCATCCCGCCCCCAACCTTGCCTCTTCCCAGGCCTGCCCCACCCACCCTCCTGGCCCAGCCCTCCAGCCCAGCCCAACCCTCCTGGCCAGGCCCGGCAAATGGCCCCATGGCAAAAAAGTTTGCCTATGCCTGCCTTAGGGTTACTAAAAGTCAGAATCGCCTTAAGGCACACAACAATAAGACTTCCATTAATGACTCCCATTAATGGGAAAAGGGTGGAATATAGAAGAATAACAACCACAACCATTCTTAGTAATAATGTAAAATATAGAACCTACTTCTGGGTTAAAGAATAAACCACTGCACAAGTCCAAATGAGTTGAAGTATAGCAGTATTAATTATTTGATTCCAGTTTTGATTTTGTAATGGACACCCAGTTTAACACATGTCACATGTCTCCCAACCAACTCAACATTCTAGTTCTGATGTATAGAACTTCAGAATCAGAAGTAGAATTATGTGACCTTCCAGATGTTGTTGGACTCCAATTCTCTGCTTTAAATATATAATTAAATATATTAATTAGGTTTATTATATCAGAGTGAATTGAAGACATAATGTCTATTTCATTCCCTGGCTTTATACTTTCAGATGTTTTTCAAGTACCACACACATAAAATGCTTTGTAAATGCCATAATGATAATGGGTAATGTTCTGCCCTCATGTTGTGTAACTGCTTGGAAGGTGAACCGGTTGCACAGGGAACAGATGGAGGACACTTAGACAGTCAACAAAATTTAATAACTGAAAAAGGTTTCAACCCCTTTCTCCTCCCGAGTCTAACCAGCACAGTCATCGTAAGAGAATTCAAGTCCTTGAGAAAGGGGCTCTGAATTACTTAACTTCTCTGCTGTTTCTTCTCATGTTGATGTCTGTCTGTCTTTGCAATAATGCTTGACTTGAACTAACTTTTACTTGAAAATATCTCTGACTTGAAATGTCTCTGACTTGGCTCCAACATAACTCCATCTGGATGTGCTATTTTGTGGGCCTTCCTGGCCTCTCTCTTTCCTCACCTTCCACTTCTAAAATGACTGGTTCTTTAAGGAACAAGAAGGGCTTTGCCTGAGCCTCCACCCTTGGGAGGATTCTTAAAGGGGCAAGAAGGGGGTGGCTTACAGAGAAAGAGGCTATCTAGGTTGAACCCCACAAAGCTTTACATGAAATGCTAATCCCCTCTAACTAAAACGGTCTTAAATAGGGGTAAACAGTGAGAGGCATGAGAGGTAACTTACCTGCCTGCATGTGGTGTGAAAAAAACTCTCCCATAGCTTGTCCCATGGCTATCTAAAGTTGATGTGTTCTCAAAAATAAATTTCAGGGTCAAACAATCTAATAGGAGTTCATTTCATATCTGGCATTATGCAGAGTATGACAGTGTAATCCATACATGTCAAAGACTGAATCCAGCCTTCCATGTCATTTTACATAGCCCGTGAGGCTTTCAATGCCAGAGCAATATAGTTAAATTCATATAGTCTTACAATTACAAACAGTGATTTGAAGGCAACCATGAAGCTGATGTAGTCCTCAGTGAAAATGAGTTTGACACCCCTGATGTAATCCATTCTTGCTGTGGATCACTACTCAGGGGGCTTTTATGAGATAGGAACAGCTGTGTTGTGTCTCCTAGCTGTGCCATAAAAGTAATCCCAGAAGTCATATGAGAGCACTATAGGAAGACAGTCCCTTTCCCATGCTGGCTTTGCCCAGTTTTGGGAGGTGATTGGCATATGGGAGTAGCTACAACATAGGCTTTTCCTACATGGGTTGCAGTTTTCTGATGCTATATTCGTGTGTCTCTGTGCAGTGATTGTGTTGTAACTGAATAAAGATTTCATTTGTTTTAACAGCAAGCAGCCTTGAGGACCTTTACAGCTAAAAGGCAGACTATAAATTAAGGCATTGTGTGGAATATGGATAGCCTTTTAAAATAATTGCACTTCAGAGATTTAATGCAGTGGCTTTCAAAGGACAGAACTCTCCAAATATTGTACCTGATCTCTGATCAGCACTGAGCATGGCCAAATGCTCAGGGATGAATGGCATTATAGTTAAGCAACATCAGGAGAGGCATGTGCTGTCGCCACTACTTTAGGAGAATGTTAGCACTTTTGCTATGGGGCCTTTGCAAATTAAAGATTAATGGAGATGTGGAGTTTGTTCTAACCTGAACATTGGGTTCACATAGAATGCCAGGCAGCACTGTTCAGCCCTGATTTGCTCAAATTGACAGTGTCACTAAGAACTATAGCAATGAAGCATATTCACAATTTCTCATCTTCTCAGTGAGGAAGGTATCTCAATATATTACAAGAATTGCACACATTTGCATTTCTTTTATAGGACTTTGATAATTTTGTAAAATAATCATTTGCAAAAAAATGTATTTAGGAAAAATGTAGTGTATGTGTTGTGAAATATATTGTATATACACAAAACACAAGGTACTTTCCACAGAAGTGTAATTTGTACAAAATGCAATGTTTTTGTGCAGACAAAAGTTTCACACAAACCCAGACTGTCCAATGTTCTTTTCCAGCTTTATCTTCTGTGGGTACATTGGCAGTGGAGGTGGACAGTAAGCTTTCAGAAATGTTTCTGTTTTCTTACTGTAATCATATACCGTATTTAAGATGCTGCATTGTTACGGAAAGGGCTTTTTGAATTCTCAACAGAAAAAAAACTTTGAAATATTTTACAGAATCCTAAAACCTCAGAAATTGTCAAGCAGCTTGTTGCAAATGGAAAGACAGAAGAGCTCCAAAAATGTTTTGGTTCACGGATGGAATTTGGAACCGCAGGACTCCGAGCAGCCATGGGAGTAGGAACATCTCAGATGAATGATTTGACTATTATTCAGACCACTCAGGTACCAGATCTAAGTGAATGTGCCTTTAAAACTCAAGTGTATCTCTATTTTCTGAACAATGATTGTAAATGACAGAAAGTTGATAGTATTTTTCATTGTCAGAGAGATCTAATATACCACTTACTTTGACTTGCCATGATTTAAAACTAAAATAACAGAGTAAAATTTTCTTGGAATTTGAAACAGTGGAAGATTGAGGACTTACACAGTTTTTCTTCAACAGGCTTATCAGCATTCTCTTTGTGTTACTGAAGCAAGTTTTCCATGTTGGAAGCTTTTTCATTAGAAAAATCCCATTAAATTCTATTTGGAACAATTACATTATTCATTAAAACAACTGTAATTTACAGATTCTTCAGTTTGTAAACTAAAAGGACAAAGCATTTAAAACATGCTTTTCAACATGAATTTTAAACACGTGTCCTTTGTTTAATTTCTGTTTTGTATATTTTAATACATATTTTATAGAAATACATTTTAATATATATCTTCTTTAGAAATACATTTGAATATGTTTATTTGTGGTATTTTTACAATTTTCATGTCTTTTAATTATTCTGTAACCCGCTTTGAGCTACGAGTAGAGGTGGGTAAGAAATAAAATTGTTGTTATTGTTGTTGAATGTTTGCCTAACTGTGTATGTTGTAATCCACTCCTTGTACCCTCGGGGAGATAGAGCAGAATATAAATAAAATATTATTATTGTTATTATTATTATCTAGAATCATAGAGTTGGAAGAGACCTCTTGGGCCATCCTGTCCAACCCCTGCCAAGAAGAAAGTCTTTCATTGAAAATATAAATAGACTCTTAGTGAGGCATATCTTGTATAATGCATAGGAATTATAACCCAATAGGAACATCATAAGAGCCCCGGTGGCGAAGTGCGTTAAAACGCTGAGCTGCTGAACTTGCAGACCGAAAAGTCCCAGGTTCAAACCTCGGGAGCGGCTTGAGCGCCTGCTGTTAGCTCTAGCTCCTGCCAACCTAGCAGTTTGAAAACATGCCAATGTGAGTAGATCAATAGGTACCGCTCCGGCAGGAAGGTAATGGCACTCCATGCAGTCATGCCGGCCACATGACCTTGGAGGTGTCTACGGACAACGCCGGCTCTTCGGCTTAGAAATGGAGATGAGCACCAACCCCCAGAGTCAGACATGACTGGACTTAACGTCAGGGGAAAGCTTTACCTTTACCTAGGAACATCAAAAGACATTTGTATAAATTAAGCAATGTGGATTAGTACAAAAACTGTAAATTAATAAAGCACAATAGAATACTTATAGGGACAAGTCTTATAGAGGCTGCTTAATCTATCTGCAGTATTTATGGAAGGAGTAGGCAGTGTATGAAGCTCCTCTCTTAATCCAGGCACCATTGCTGATGTTTGCAAGGGTCTCTCTTGACTCAAAGAGGGGAGGGAGAAAGGACTCCCCCTCTCAAGTCGCACATCAGAAATGGCACCCAGAGATGGTCAAAGAAATAAACAAAAGTCCAGATATACAAACGTGAATTGGTTTCTATAGTGATTTCCATAAAGGAGGAACACGACTAATCAAGATTTCTTCTGTGGTACCTTTTTCATGGCTTGCATGTGTAAAAAAAAAAAAAAAAGGAGACCCAGTCATAAATACCACACTGATCTATCTGCACAATGACATAACGACCATGTAGCTTTAACACAAAATGTACTGCCGGTAATATACTGCATTGGCACTACAGACTGTGTATATTCCACAGCAAGGCTCTCTTAAAAGTGTAATAGGTATAAGAGTGTTACTAGTAAAAATTGTGTTTGCCGTCTCTGTCAATTAAACAGTGTATTTACCTATTTGCAGTCTTTCCCCTTAGGTTTTTCTTTCATTTGGTGAAAAAGGAGAAAAATAAAATGTGGCAGTTTCACTTCATGTTACATATATTTACAAACCACTTTTCAGGCAAACCTGACAAAATCGTTTTATTTTCCATAGTAAAGACCATCAATAAAAAGTACAATAAAGTGGACATGGTGGGGATATACTCCTTTCGTGCTGTATTTTTTATACCAAGTTATCCCATGGCTCATCATTTGAGTGCATGATCATTTCCTAGCTTTGCAAGCCCTTCTTTCCTCCTCCCCTATTTGCTTCTAAACAAGGTATTTCAAAATGATGTGACATCCTTACAAAACTTGTAAAACTTGTTTTGTTTCTAGGGATTTTGTAGGTATCTTGAAAAGAGTTTCAGTGACCTAAAGAAAAGGGGAGTAGTAATTAGCTATGATGCTCGGGCTCATCCTTCAAGTGGAGGCAGCAGCAAAAGGTAAGGTTGATCACTTTGCAGTGGTTGATTGATTAAATATTTGCCTGCCATGTTTAAAAGCCAATCAGGAGCACACTTGGATTGGGTGAGCACATTTCCCCCCTGAATCTTAAGAGAAAACATGGCTTAATTTGAAATAGTTGGATTTTTACACATGTACAAACATTCTTATTCATGTATCCTGCATTTCTTAGAACTAGTTCAGGGTGAAAAAGAAGATTTTTTTTAAAACAAAAGCAACACATTTAAAAAAACGAATTGTAATTCTAAACAACATGGCAAAACACAGTAAGGGTGGCAGCAAAAAGTGAAAACATGAATCAGCATTTCAAATAGTAGTCTAAAATCATATCAAAAGCAGGTATTCTAGACTAAAGGTACTTTTACAAAGGTTAACAAATCATAAGGTTGGGATTAGATGAACTTTCATCTGGAGGCACTGGGTGGGAGAAACCTATGTATTTAATAGAAAATAAGGCATCCCTTGCTTTTTGACACTCCATTTTTGTTATTTTGTGTTTCTGGTTTTTAAAAATCATAGCTAGAGTCCATTGATTTGACACATGGCCCACTCTTTTGACTATGTGTTGAATTAATTTGTCCCTGCTACAATTTAAAAGGTACAAAAATAGTTCGTATTATAAGCACAATATTTAAAACAAGGTGTACTTGTACAGTATCTTGAGGTTGGGGGACTGTAGCTAAAGGGATTCCACTGCCCTTTTAGTTGCCAAATTGAAGTCCTAATCAACTTCCCAGCCCCTCTTAAGTTGTGTCCTAGACACAGTTACAGACTTTCCTTCCCACTCGTTGGTGCTTCAGCAGGGAGCAACACTGCAGCCACTGGTCCCCCTCTGCTTTGCTGTGGGTTGTCATTCTGCTGGCAAAAGGTAAAGTGTGGCAAGAGTCTTCCTATTTTCATTATTCTCCTCCTCCAGAAACTTGGTTTTTCATTTGCACTGCTGCTATTACTGCTACCACTCGCTTGCCCAGTGGCGGCAACAAATCAGCAGCAGCACAAATAGAGAACTGGACTATTGGAGGAAGAAAATATCTAGGAGGAGAGAAAGAGATTGTCATAACCCACCTTTTGCCAGCCGGATGGCAACCTGCAATCAAAAGGACCAGTGACCTTGGTGTTGTTGAAATGCCAAGTTTTAAAAGTTTGTTTATACTGGGCAAAAAGTATAGTGGTTTTGTTTTTAACATACTTTTTAAAAAGCATTTAAAATGTTTCAAATCACTAAGTGTCAAGAACATTTTGAAATCATTCACTTCTGCAGGTCAGAACATAACAAATGAAGATTTACATCCTTAGTAGGATAAGGTGGACCTCTGTGGTTACTTTTATTTTTCTTCTTTGGGTTGTTAAGGCTGCAATCTCATGCACACTTACTAATTAAAAAGGAACATGGTCCAGCGAGAGTAAGAATAATTTAAACAGATCAGAGCATGTTAAATTAATTTAAACGTCGAATCACTGCTTATTTTAATAAAATTACATATGATTAATGTAATTGTCCAAAGGTTTTGTGAAAGTTAAAAATTTTACAGCCTGAAAAGTTTCCGGTTTGCCTCCAAATGTTACTTTGCTGCCCCCTGGCTGCCAGAAATCTGACCTTTGTGGTGTTGTAGAAGAGGAGAAAGTGACAGGTTCCTCTTTTTCTTTGGAAAAAAAGAAATGCGTCTTCCTTCAGTTCTGAACTAGGAGACTTCTTACTGCTTCTCTGGTTGGGCAAATTTATTCAGAAAAGCTAGCAACTTTCTGCTAAGATTGTACAATCCATTTATAAATGTATTTAACCTGTTTCCTAAGAAAAGACCTCAAACATTATGCATTCATTTGCAAAGAATATCTTGTAATTAGGGACTTAATATGCACAAATTTACACTTTTCACAGAAAACATTTTCTACCTGTTAAGTAGCACTGTGCACAGTTTTTACTGCATAAACATTTACAAAACACTGTTTTCTATACAAAAATTATTCTTGTGTATCTACAAGTTGTTTTGTCCTATACAAACCTATAATGGAGTTTACTTCACAAGATTTTTTCAGGTGGGATTTGTCTTTAGCTTCCTATAAGGCTGGGAGTGTGAGATTTGTCCAGGCTAATCCAGAGGGCTTTCACGGTTGATCACAAATTTGAACCCTGGTTTCCAGAATCCTAGCCTAATGTTCAAACTATTTAAACACATTGGCTTTTCCATACAAAAATACTATGTGTTAATATTGTGACACATATGTTCTGAACTGTGAAGATTCTCTTTATCAAGGTTTCCATTTTTTGAAAATTCTTTCCAAATGAAGTAAACTTTATTTCAAAGACTGTTTGGTCCTCTGAGTTAGTTTTCCCTATCCCTCAAGCTTATTTATCATGTCTTAGTTGTGTTTTTGCAATGTTTGATTTTACTGTAAACTACCTTGAGGTGTTTGGGCATGGTTACAGTACCCTTTAAACTGTTTATTTAAAAAAAAATACATTGAGATTCCCTGCCATATCCTATGAATATTTTAGTTTCTAAAATAAAATCATCCAATTGCAACCAATATAGTTGAGTTGTCATGCCTGAGGACCACCTCCACTCAGGAGGACTGTCATTCCATGAGCAGCCTGAGTCCAAGGAATGCAGGATGGCATTGAAAGTTGCAACTGATTCCACTTGGGAACCAGCCCAAGTGGCCTTGTTGCCCCTAAACACTAAAGTACACAGAAATCTATAAGAAGTATAAAGATACAGTAGTCCTATTACTAACTAATATACAGAATAAAACAATGCTAACAGACAAATTATAATCTCATGCGCCTGTAAGGATTATAATTTGTCTGTTAGCATTGTTTTATTCTGTATATTAGTTAGTAATAGGACTACTGTATCTTTATACTTGTTGCCCCTAAGTCAGGAGAAAGCCTGAATCTTGGGTCAGGATTTGGGCTTTCTCCTGACTTAGGTTAACCTAAATTAACCGTGTGCAACGTATAGCCCTCTGCTATACGTTGTCAAACTGGTCAGTGTAGATGAGCCCTAAGCAACTTTTAACTCACTTACTGTCTACATAGGCTTTCGAAAGTTTAACTTAGCCTACTGGAAGGTACCAATGATCAAACCCTAAATGTTTGAGGCACAAAGTATATGTTCTGCTTTTTAAAATTAATTTTATTCAACAAACAAAGCTGCAAACAACCCACTATATAAAACAGTAGACAAAATACAGAGTCACAAAACCGTCCTCACCCACCAAAACAAAATGATACAAGTACTTTTTCTAAAAATAAAAAAGAAGCTACTACTAATACAATATAATGTATAACAACCATCATCATATGACTGCATGGCCCAAGGGGGGAAAATCTTGATGTCGTGGTTTTTAGGCCTGTTCCTGTGGTTATTTGGAGCATTGCTTCAAAAATTTACATTGGCTAGATTGCATTAGCTCTAGTTTCTTAGATATAGTTATGGTTTTCTATGAGCGAGCAGATAAAGACTTGTATATGTCGTCTGTACGTAAAAAACTAAAGCTGATAAGGGAAAACTAGTGCCATTTTTGGAATGGACAGGTCACATATACCCAGAAACAGGGCTAACATTAGAGGCACCAAAATAAGTGTTGGCTAGTAATAGCTCCCTACAATTTAACATATGCTACACATACAACAACAGTGCCTACTCTATGAACCTCACACTCTCTGTCAGTTGGTTTTAACTTCTTCGCTTTTCTATACCCTTAGGATGTCACTAATGCCACTCTTTGACTATTAGTAGTACTCTCCTAATTAAAAAAAAAGTAGTAAAAGTTTGTCCCCCATCTTTGGTGTGAAAAGGTAATAAATAAATACCATTTTTAAGGTAAAGGTAAAGGTTTTCCCCTGACGTTCAGTCGTGACCGACTCTGGGGGTTGGTGCTCATCTCCATTTCTAAGCCGAAGAGCCGGCGTTGTCCGTAGACACCTCCAAGGTCATGTGGCCGGCATGGCTGCATGGAGTGCCATTACCTTCCCGCTGGAGCGGTACCTATTGATCTACTCACATTTGCATGTTTTCGAACTGCTAGGTTGGCAGGAGCTGGGGCTAACAGCGGGCGCTCATTCTGCTCCCGGGATTTGAAACTGGCACCTTTTGGTCCGCAAGTTCAGCAGCTCAGTGCTTTAACGCCCCTAGGGTCATTCTTAAAGCTGGTCAAAGATTTCTCCTTAATCAACATCATCAGCTTGTTCATTTCAACTAGTTCACACATCTTCATAAGCCAATCTTGTATGCGTTCTGCTTTTGAGTTCCAGTATTTTTCCACATGCTTGGTGAAGATATTAGACCTGCTGATAACTTGTTTTTCTTCTAGTGTTAGAAATAGTTCATAATCTTCTATGAATTCCTTCTGTGCATTATCACATGAGAACATATGCATGAATGGGTATTTTCCATGATTATCCTACCTGCAGTAACCTGTCTATTCTCTTTGTCATGGGTTTCCCTTTAATGACTCTCCTTGATTTTTGATAAGCTCCTGCCTACACAATCAGTTTGAACTGAATAAATAATTAGATGTAGGCTTGCTTTGTACATGGACTCATACGTTATTCATACTTTTATTAAGTCTTATTTTATTAATGATTTATTAATCTGTGTGAGGCACTAGAATATACTTTCTCATGGTACACACTTTGGAGGAATTCGTTATATGTTGGTAATCTAATCTGTGCAGTTTTTATGGAGAACATAGTTATATCACCCTTCATGTATTTTGAAATATAGGCTGTTTCCAGCACAAATGGAGATACATCTTTGTGTTGAGGAAAGAATATTTATTAGGATGTCCTGGATGACAACTAAATTAGAATCAGGTCTAATGTAGTGCTTGATAAAAAAAAATGAAAAGTTTAAATTTTGAATTCTGATATCCTTCCTTGGGCCCATGCCAACAGATTTGCAAGACTTGCTGCAACAACATTCATCAGTCAAGGTGTTCCTGTATACCTTTTTTCTGGTATAACACCAACTCCTTTCGTGGTAGGTTTGTATTTTATCTGTTATATTGCCTATTTATTGCTTTAGTGGTCAATAAACAAACAGAACTCAGTAAAGTTTCATCTGTGTAAGTGGTATGATGACCTCATAGTTAATTTTTAAACTATTGTGAACTGATTTATTTAAAGTAGGCCTGCTTAAATATAATAGATTTTTTTTACTCTTTGCTTCCATTCTGTGTTGTCTTGGACCCTTGAATTATTTTAGAATTATGATAAATGATGATATCAACACAAGTATTGCAATCTGGACAGATGTGCCTGTAATAGGGTTAAGCTGAAGACCTCTCATTATGTCTTTGGTGCAGAAAATAACTTGAATTCATCAAGCAGATATTCAGTTCCTGTTATAGATGGTAATTTTGTGATCTCTTAAACAGCTAAAAGTCTTTATAAAGTTATTTTAAAACTATGGGCTATTGCTACGTTTTCCTGGAAACCCATAGCCTTCCAAATGTTACCTTGCATCTCCTTAGCCAGCAGATTAATGTTGAAAGATGATGGAAACTGCAGTTTAGTACAGTCTGGAAGGCCACAATTGCTCACCACTAATGCCAGTGGGTTGCATGTCCTACTTGGACCAGAGAGACTTTGCTGCAAAATCTAATCACCCAATCTTGTACAAATAATTATTTCTTATCTTTACATCCTTCACAGTTGTGTTGTAAGGATAAAACTTATTGAATTATTTATTTAAATGTATATCAAATGTATCAGCTAAATGGGAATTTTCCCATCCCTTTCTCATCTCAATGTTGTACTTTAGCTGCAAATTGAAAGAAGAATCTCATACAATTCTTTGAAAAACTGCTGTCTTTGGTGAAATAACAGTGGAAGTACCATTGTTTTTAAAGAGAGAAGATAACATTTAAGCAAGGGTTTCTGTAAGTTCACTCTGAATCTGTTGACTACAGGTAAAATAATTTGTATACTGATAGCAATTATGGGGTCTGAGAAAAAAAGTAGGGCATTTTTTTCCAATCAGTTGTCTTCCATTTTAATTTAACTATTTTAATGATTTTCCACAGCCCTATACAGTGACCCATCTGAAGCTTTGTGCTGGAATTATGGTTACTGCATCTCATAATCCCAAGCAGGATAATGGATACAAGGTATTTTTCTGCATATGGTTTTTTTTTGGATTTTTTTCTTTTCGATTCTACATCTGAATATAATGATTTAGTTTTAATTGCATGAGCCAAGTTAGCCAGAATGGAATTTGTGTTGTGGTATTTCATAATTTGATTTTGTTGGCAAGGGTTACAGCCACAGATTATATTAACTTAATACAAGTTGTTACTAATGAAAGAAATATCTTCTTATATCTTACATGTTCTTAGGTTTATTGGGACAATGGTTCTCAGATCATTGCTCCTCATGATAAAGGAATTGCACAAGCTATTGAAGAAAACCTAGAGCCCTGGCCTCAAGCCTGGGATGACAGCCTGATTGATAAGAGTTCCCTTCTCCATGATCCGTATGCATCTATTAACAAGGACTACTTCAAAGACATACAGAAACACTGCTTTCACAGGTACATTTGCAGGAAAATAATATCCCAACAGAATCTCTATGATTAAATTTTATTGCAAAATATTTAAAACTAAAAGAAGAATTGAAAGCAGGTTCCCCAAAGGTCGATTGGGATTGTTTCTGATCACTGGTAGAAAGGCAAGGTTTAAGCTTGTGTTGTTGTGTAATTTGAGGATGAAAGTAAAATGTTACACTAATTATATTAAATAAACAAGAGGAGCCAACAATAAGAAATGGGTGGCAGGCACAAGTGTGCTCTTCCCAAAAAGCCCACATCTCTATGAGACAAAGATATTAATAAAATTATGTCATAAAATCTTAACTGTGTAAAGATTAACTACAATGAGGTTGTTGCCCGCAAGGAAGTCCCTGTGGTGAGTCAATTTTCCTTTCTCTCTGTAGGGGGAAAAATACTTGGGAAAATAAAACTCAAAAGTTTTGGATTGTGTGTTTCATCTTATTTATACAGTAGAGTTCCGGTTATCTGACAGAAATGGGCAGGCCAAATATTGGATAACCAAAACTGTTGGATAATAGGAAGGCCTTATTATCCCTCCCAGCAAGCCAGGTGCTTGCTAGAGGGAAAAGTCTCCTTCCTCCCAGCAAGCAACCGGCTTGGAAAGGCTTGCTGCTGTGTAGAAAAACAGCAATTTTTCTAGGCAGCAACGTGCAGGGGGCTTTTCCAAGCAGGGTGCTTGGCCTAGCAATATGCAGCGGGCTTCTCCAAAGTGTCGGGTGCTTGCCAGGAGGGAAAAGTCTGCGCCAGCCGCATCTTGCCCCTCCAGCAAGCACCCTGGGCCACGCGGCTGGCATGTCGGATAATAAAGATTGTTGGATAATTAGAACTCTGTTGTATGTTGACTAGTCTTGTACTTTTGAATGGAATCGCTATCCATTTCTCTTTGTTTCATTTGTATGGCCTCGTTCTCGTTTTCCAGAGCTGCTTCCGAAAATTGGGACTTTCTGAATGAGCTATTTCATTCTTTCATCCGAATGAATGAAAATCATCGTCTCATTGGCCAACATTGGAGGGCTTCCCACGTTCCCCTTCCCCTCAGTTTAAGGGCTAGAGGGTCTCACCATTTCACTGATCCTCAGCCTCTCTCCAGCATTCATTTGAGTTGTTAGGGTTGGTGGGGTAAACCCATCTCTGAGAAGTGAGAAGTCCACTCAGTGCCACCAGTGGGACAAAAATCAGGTGACCAAACGGTTACTGTTCCCACTTTCCTTTAGTTTCACTGCTTTTTCTGTTTGGGGAGGGTCTCCCATAATGTGCCAAACGAATGAACGGCATGAAACAAAAACACGGATGAAACAATTGAAACAACTTTTGGGCCCATTACTAATGTTGACATTCTTCACCTCGTTCCATAGAATCCCAGTGCGAATGCTGTTGGTAGTGCCAGCATAGAATGGAACAACAGTCATTCAAAAACTTTTAGGTAGTTGTTTGTTACATTTTGTGTGTGTGTGTGTGTGGGGGGGGGGGGGGTTGTCCACCTAAACTCAAGGGTTATAATTGCACAACATTGCTAGAACATTAACATGTTGCTTGCATTGGGTAATAAGAATGTTTGGGGCATGCAGCTTTTTAAAAACAAAACAAAAAAAAACAACCAGTTATAGTAAAAAAAAAAAAAACTTACCTTCTTTTTCCTAAGGCAAGGCAATTACAAAATATGAACTAGAGCTCTTTGGAGAAAGGAGGAAGGAGGGAAGATCCGAGTTCCAGAGACCTCAATTTCATAGTTTTTAAACTGCTTTGCCTTGGGAGAAAGAAGGAAGGGGGAATCAGCCCTAAACGGCTCTGTGACAGTTATGCAAAAATACAAAAATACCAATTTTGCCACCCAAAAAATGGGGACGTGACTATTACGTGGTGGCGACTATTATGCAATGAAATATGGTAATATGGCACGTGCATTTGTACTTAATAGTAGACGAACTTATGTAAATTTAATGCCATTGATGTACTTAATTTCAGGAACATAAACAAGGAGACAAAGCTGAAATTTGTCCATACCTCTGTGCATGGTGTAGGCCATGAATTTGTGCAGTCAGCCTTTAAGGCATTTGACTTTATCCCTCCATTTGCTGTTCCTGAGCAGAAAGATCCTGATCCAGAATTTCCAACAGTAAAATACCCAAATCCTGAGGAGGGTAAAGGCGTACTGGTAATCATCATTTAGTAAAACCTTTTCTGCATTTCTTTTATGACACTTTTCCTACTGGTTTTTGGAATTACTTCTAAATGCTTTGTCCATTTTTTCTCTTAAGTGTACATATGCTTTTTCTTTTGGAAATCTATCAAACATCCTTCATTCTCCTTTGTTCTCATTCTCAGAAGCCGTTGTAGTAGCCTAATTCCTTTTGTTTACACAGAAACAGAAAGCTGCCACATTCATGTTTCTGCAAGCTGTGCAATTCAAATAATGTGTGAATCTATGCTAAATAATTTCTGTCTGATGTATGGTCATATAAATTTTGCCTCTGTAGAAAGCATATTGGCCTTTTATATATGGGCATAACAAAACTGTGATTATTTTCTTTTTTAATGACAAAACCTGCAATATTCATGGTGCTTGAGGCTTCACTTTTATCATTTTTCATTTCAGACACTGTCCTTTGCTTTAGCCAAAAAAGAAGGAGCTCAGATCATTTTAGCCAATGACCCTGATGCTGATCGGCTTGCTGTTGCAGAGAAACAAGAAGGGTATGGTTGGTTTGCTTTCAGTCCTTGGCAACAAGTCTATTGTTAAGATTACACAAGAGCTGCTGAAAGTAAATAATGAAACAAGACTGTAGGCATTATTTTGTTTGTTTTAAGGTATTCTTTTGATGTCTTGTTTCTTTCTCTTTAACGGAATGTATGTTCCTACAGATTTTTAATTGGGAGTCTACTGACATTCCCCAAGTTACAAACATTTGATTTACAAATGACTCATATTTAAAAATGAGGTGGTGAAACAACAGGAAGTGAGAGAAATTACCCCAAGAAAGGAAAATTCACTCCCTAGGCTTTCCAAAGCTTATATTTTATTTATTTCTGATATTTCTACCCTGCCCTTCTCCCCGAGGGGACTCAGGGCAGCTTACACAACTGGCAGGATTACTACCAGTATATCATAATACAATAAAATAATGAAACAGTTAAAATAGTTAAATAACATAGTAAAATACAATATATAAAAGATTTAACACAGTGCAATACCAAATATATATGACAACCATCCATCAGACCTTGTGCAAGAGCCTATATAAATATAGGTTATAGAGTTAACCTTGCACTAATGCTGAGACATACCTTTCCTTTTAATGCGATTACCCAAATATATACCTATATACTGTATTGACAGTTGTCCTATTTCTCTTCAAGTTATATATTAAATAAGAAAATAAAATAAATCAAATTAAATAAAAAGGTATTTAATTTCACTGTGCAATAATACAATGACAATCATCATCATCTTTGTATTTATATCCCACCACCATCTCCTCAAAGGGACTCAGACTGGCTTACAAAGGCACTCCAGGGTGCACATATAACATACAATAGGTAAAAACGGTACAAAAGTATAAAACAAGTACATAAAATCATAACAGCAGCCCCTGTCAGCACATATGTACACATAATAAAAGTGAAAATATGTATGTGTGTGTGTTGTTGGCATATCTACCTACACAGACAGGCTCCCACTTCCACAAATAGCTATAGCTCCCACTGTTCAGGAGACACCAATGGCTCTCTCTCCAATGACACTGCAGGTTATAGAGAACGCCGTGAACATGTCCAAGAGCCCTGCCAGTGTCCTCCACAAACATCATACTGCCCATCACCCAAGTGAGGGCTTTTAGACGGGGATAATTTCATCCTAGATTTTCTGTTTTTCCTCCACCACAAATATCCCAGTGTTTCTTACTCTCCCAATTGGTGTGGAATTTGCATGACCCTGCCCACTGCCTCTCCCATTACCCTTCCCTATTCTTTTCTATGGCACACAGCAAACAGAGGAATTGATCAGCAACTGAACATACTGGAGAGGTTTGAGGAGAATTCAGCATGATTTATAGGAGTATAAATCTATAGAATATTCTATATATAAGCTATTCTATTCTATAAAACTAACATAAATCTTTCTGATGGTACCTGGGGATAGTGCAGAATATATCTTAATTCATTTTATTTTCAATGGCTATATATCAAACATGGGCAAACTTCTGCCCTCCAGGTGTCAACTTCCACAATTCCTAACAGTCGGTAAATTGGCTGCAATTTCTAGTCCAAAATACCTGGAAGGCCAACGTTTGCCCATGCCTAACACATCTCCAACTTCTCTGGGAGATAAATCGATCTGCACACCTAAACACCCCTCCCCCCCTTTTTTTCACATGGAAGAATTAGAGTGATTTTTTTCTTGCAGTTCTTGATTTTCTTGCACACAAAAGTTGTCAAGCTATTGCTTTTTTAATTATTTAAAAACAATTTTCTCCCTTTGTCTCAGTGGTGAATGGAAAGTTTTTTCTGGCAATGAATCGGGAGCTCTTTTAGGCTGGTGGCTCTTCACTTGCTGGAAAAATCAGAATCGGAATCCTGGTGCCGTCAAAGACATATACATGCTATCTAGCACTGTGTCCTCCAAAATACTACGAGCTATCGCACTTAAAGAAGGCTTTCACTTTGAGGTAAGCTGATTGAGCGGCAGGAATAAAATATGTAAAAAAAATGTCCTTATGTTGTTCATGAGTCTAGTACATACTCTCACTGACCCTTGTTCTCTTCAGGAAACATTAACAGGATTCAAGTGGATGGGAAATCGAGCAAAGCAGCTCCTAGACCAAGGAAAAACTGTCTTATTTGCTTTTGAAGAAGCTATTGGTAATACATTTTCCCTTGTTTACCAGTAATGAAATTTTGTTACCGAAAACTGCATTTATTCATTTTCATCTGTTGTTAACACCTTTGCTGATCATGATAATTGATAAGGTATAAAACTATGGGGGACAGTGCTTTATGCTATATGCAGTGTGTGTGTGTGTGTGTGTGTGTGTGTGTGTGTATATATATACACACACACACACACACACACACACATACGTACGTACTGCATATAGCATAAAGCACTGTCCTCCATACAAATATATATATATATTGCATACTTTATGTATAAATACTTATTATCTCAGAGTAATCGTAGCTACAAAATGGAATTCATAAAATATTAGTGTAATGAACCATGTACATTTAACTCTTTGTTTAATTAAGAAAATAGGGAAAATGCTTAGATGGTAGGTCTCTTTAACAAAATAAAAAAAACTTCATTGAGTGCAATTGTTCTTAATTTTTTCTAAAATGTTTTTAAAAGTGGGGATGGGATTCTGTTTTAGAAATAATTTACCTCCATATCCCATCTTTCAATTTTGTTGCTATGTAAGAGTGTAAGAACTTAATAATACCCTTACTAAGTATGAGATACTAAATTCTTCTGCATTATCCCAAAACTACATTTTTGCTGATTTTTGTCAAATATTGCCTTGACATGTACTGATATGCATCTTAAAATGTATCCATTTTGTGTTCCAAGATACCATTAGAATGACAATGTAGCTCACTGCCCCTGATTGTCTTAGTACCAAATCCAAATTTCTTAGTGGCTGCTTTCTGACTGTGGAACTTCTTTTCATCAGTGATCAAAGCTCTATGGTTATAAAATATACATGAATATATTTTATACTTGTAGTTTGTTATTAATAAGCTGAATGAGAACCGTGCAATTATTTGTTGTATTTTATTTTAAGTTCAGTAAGATTTAAGCATCATAGGCAACCACCTGAAACAAACTAGAATATGTGTGAAGATAAAATCTTTTATTACTATCTTTGGTTTTAGCAACTATAACTGTCTTGGAAGCATAATCTAACTATGTATTTTATTATCTGTCAAGAATATCCAACACAGCCATTTTAACAACCATTTTCCTGAAACCTTCCTTTTCAGGGTATATGTGCAGCCCTGTAGTTTTGGATAAAGATGGTGTCAGTGCTGCAGTCATAACTGCAGAGATGGCCAGTTTTCTGGCAGCAAAGAATATATCATTGTCTCAGCAACTGAAGAACATTTACAATGAGTGAGTTTAATTTCATGATATATATAATATACTTTCTACAAACAGGCTATATGGATTCACAAGTGATGGTTTCATGTTGACAGGTATGGCTTTCATGTTACCAAAGCTTCATATTTTATCTGTCACGATCAGAAGATCATTAAGGAACTGTTTGAGAAGCTTAGAAACTGTGATGGAAAGAGCACATACCCAAAGACCTGTGGGAGATTTTCAGTGTCTGGAGTCAGGGATCTCACTACTGGGTATGACAGTAACCAGCCTGATAAAAAAGCTGTAAGTATAACTCGTAAAGGTTGCTGTCTTATTTCTATACAATATTTCACAGCATATATTCATCCCCCCATATTCTTAAATATCTTTGTTTAGAAATAAATTCCACTCTTCACTCTTTGGTGTTAGTGTGTAATGCATTTTATAGACAAACAGCTTTACTATAGTGTCACAGGAGATTAAGATTCAATAAGCGTGACTGAGATTATTGTATTTCACTTTGTACAATGAAAGCATTGTATACTGTTAGTTGTAATTTTTTACCTAATTACTCATTTTTAGAGAAAATCAGAACATGTATTTATTCTGAACAGACAGATTGTACTAGCATGATTAGCATACCAATAATTGACAAATTTGATTGCAGAACAGGCACTACCAACATACATGTATACATGATTGTCTTCTAACGGTTTTATTGGCTAATGTGGCATAGTGGCCAACCAGCAAATTTGGACATGAAAACCACAGATTCCGACAATAGGTAACCTCATAATATTGTCAGTGCCACCTGTGGTTGAGAGGCACAGTTCTGGCCTAGGACATTGGTGAATTCTTATTTTATCCACAGATGAGTGTGGAAAGTATATTTGCCATTCTATAGTAGTAGTAATAATAACAATATCAACAACAACAATGTATTACCTATTTCTCTTTTCAGCTGAAGGTGGGGCACAACACAGTCAAAGACATCTATAAAATTACATATTAAAACATAGTTAAAACACAACCATAAAAGCACATATTAAAACATACACATTAAATGTTAAAGCAATAAAAATAGAATGTGATTTTAAAATACACAGTTAAAATTGACTGGGTAGGCCTGCAGGAGAGATAGGTTATCAGTTGTATCTTAAATTCTGATAGCTGGTTTAGCTGACTGATCTCTTCCAGCAGGTCGTTCCACAATACTGGGGTGGACAATGAAAAGGTACTCTGGGTAATAGTTGCCAGTCGGATTCTGACTGGTTGGAGTAGTCGCCACTCAGAGGACCTCACTGTCTAGGGTAGATTCTATGGGGAAAGGTGATCCTGTAGGTAACCTGGACCCAAAACATGTAGGGCTTTAAAATCAAAACCAACACTTTGTACTTTGCCCTGAAACAAATTGGCAACTAGTGTAGTGACTTTAACATGGAGGTGATATGCTCACTCCTAGATGTTCCTGTAACCAATCTTGCTGCCATATTTTGAACTAATTTAAGTTTCCGAACTTGCTATAGAGGTAGCCCAATGTAAAGCACATCGCAGAAGTGCAAACTTGAGTTTACCAGCGCAAGTATCACCATCTTTATGTCTTATCAGTGCCCAGTTGTATAGTTTCCTTATAAAGAGAGGAAGTTCATATTTTAACCATCTGGCCTAACTCTCCTTTTCATAATTAGGATAGGTAAACAACACTTGGAGATATTTCCCTGCACAGTGAGAAAGCATGAGAAACTGTTGAACATTTGGCTAATTGTTGTTAAATATACCATAATTTTGTAATGTTCGACAAAAATGCATTTATACAAAAATGCATTTATACAAAGACGATATCTTCTGTCACTTCAACTTCACACATCTTAGTTTTTTAGTGGCAAAAATTCTGATGAAATCAAATTCTCTGGTTTAGGTTCTCCCTTCAAGTAAGAGTAGCCAGATGATAACATTCACTTTCAATAATGGATGTGTGGCAACTATGCGGACAAGCGGGACTGAACCTAAAATCAAATACTATGCAGAGCTTTGTGCACCTCCTGGGAACAGGTATGGTTTGGAAATATTCTTTCTATCAGATTATTATTAAAATTTAGGAAGAAAGTTTGCCACAGAGTAATCATTTACCAGTTTGCATGGTTTGGTAGCCACCAAATCATATCCCATTGTATTACAGTGGTACAATACCATCCACCTTGTTTGTTACTGTATTAACTTGTGTTAATGTCCTCGTAGACATGTATAGTTTACTTTCCTCTCAGTGACAGCAGTGTTATCAAAGCCCCTATTAAAAATAGCACAGGGCAGGAGTGGAGATGGTGACGTATACTGTAATCCATAAGTAATCAACTCCAGAAATCCTTTACCCAAAAATGTAGAAAGCTGAATGCCTGTGCAGTTCTGATCATGCCTTATACAAAGCAGAAAAGATGTTCTTCAATATTTTTCCCTTGCTTTCTAATTTATTGAAGACAGCCTGGAAGTGGAAATTCAGTTGATGATAGTTAGAATTAACTGATAAAATGATGTGTTAAGGAGACTGAGAGGCTCAAATGCACTGCTGTTTCATATCATGAACAAGGAGTTTATGCATTATAGAATCTACAGATAGAAATATATGTGATGAATGTTTTCATCATGCTTGTCTTGTTTTTATTTAATTTTAGTGACTTTGAAAAATTGAAGAAAGAACTGGATGAATTGGTTGATGCTATTGAAAAATATTTCTTTGAGCCAGAAAAGAATAAACTGCAGTCCAAGCCAGAGTAATTTTTCTGTCTCTGTTTCAGTCACTCATAATGTTGATACAAGAACAGTGGTTTAATAAACATTGCTGTACTTTTAGCCTTTGAGAAGCACTTGTGTATGGGGTTTCTCCCTGATCATCTGTATTTTAAGAGGCAAAATATGTCTTCCCTGAGGAAATTCGTTTTAAACTAAAGTAACTTCTTGTTAAAATTGATTTTTTTGTAAAATCATTTTTGGTGTGAATTTGTACAAGACCTTCCTATAACACATAACTGGATTTACAGACAACAATGAATTCTACCACAACTGCCATGTTCTCCTGATATATCTAAATGCCTCTTTACTCTCTTTACCTCTTTACTGTCTTGTGGTTCTCTGCCTATTTTCTTACTTTGTTTCAATTCTCCTGTATGTCAAATCTTTTCACTTGTAAGCAGAAGAACAGGACCTCTTGTTTTATGTTGAATACATTGTTACTGCAGAGGCTCTAAAAATAAAGATCAACTTTATCGGGGGTGCTTTGAATGCGATTTCCTGCTTCTTAGCAGGGGGTTGGACTGGATGGCCCATGAGGTCTCTTCCAACTCTGCTATTCTATGATTCTATGATTCTAACTGTGGAAAATTGATACAGTCAATCAGATTTCAGACAGTGTACAGAGAAGACAAGCCCTGTTTGTTTATTGTTTTAGTTTTCAAATATGTAAGATAACATCACTTGGAATAGTTTCGCGAGAGCAGAGTATTTACAGTTAGCATATCTCAATGGCAACACAGCATTGTTTAGACTTAATTTTGCAAAACAATTACTGTGTACAGCTAGTCTGTGTGAAAATTCTAAAGAAATTAAACAACTGTTTTCCCCATGGAAATACTCTTTTTTTTTTTGAAAGTCTTCAGCTGTACAAGTAGGATTTGTGGTACTTATATTTCTTATGTTACCCTTTCCTTTTTATTTTGTACTTTCCCCTCTTCTGTCCTGTTCAGAGCCTGCTATGATCAATCATAACCTACTGTTGTCTTTTGTGAACCAAATTCTGTTTTCCTTTAACTGGAGAGAAAGCTTCCTATGCCTATGCTTCCTTTTTGCGCTCTGCCTCCCTTCTTTTAATACAATACAATTCAATGATTCTATATTGTGCTTTTCCTGCTTGGCAGGGGGTTGGGCTACATAGCCCATGTGGTCTCTTCCAACACTCTATGATTCTAATTCATAATGCTGGCATTTTGCTCTGTACATTTGATGTATAAATATATCAGTGCTATTAAAATGATATCACTTTTATTATTTAAACTTTTGGCAATGATTTCCTCCTTTCTACAGTATACTAAAACCCATCAGTTTATTAGGTTTCTTGATGTTGTGTGCTTTCAGGTCATTTTTGACATATGGCAACCCTGAGGTGAGCCAATCACAGAGTTTTCTCAGCATGTTTTTTTTTTCGGCGGGAGGAGGTTTGCCTTTGTCTTTCTGCTGCTTTTTTCTATCTTATTCGTAAAGAATTGCTATGTATGTGGGTTGGGCAGAGAGAAAGGATGCCATATTCCCAATCAGGCATTTATTTAATGTAAAGATATGTCACAATGTTAAACTAACTGATTGAGAAGGGTGTTAACTAGGGAGAAGTGAAACTTTAAATATAAAAATCTGAAACTTAGCCCATAAGAATATGCAGAAAACAATTTTGCAATATTACTCAAAATTTATCATGCAATTTCCTTTTCTGAGGCCCCTTTCACACAGCTGTATAAAATCCACATTGAAATGGATTATATGGCAGTGTGGACTTAGATACCCTAGTACAAAGCAGATATTATGGATTATATGCCTGCGTGGAAAGGCCCTGTGTCCCATTCCTCACTTTGTGGTCAGTTTCTAAAATTACAGAAATCTAAAATGCACTATTATTGAAATGAATTCATTACAATTACAGTAGAGTCTCACTTATCCAAGCTAATCGGGCCAGCAGAAGCTTGGATAAGCAAATATCTTGGATAATGAGGGATTAAGGAAAAGCCTATTAAGCATCAAATTAGGTTATGATTTTACAAATTGAGCACCTAAACATCATGTTATACAACAAATTTGACAGAAAAAGCAGTTCAATATGCAGTAATGTTATGTAGTAATTACTGTATTTACCAATTTAGCACCAAAATATCATGATATATTGAAAACATTGACTACAAAAATGGCTTGGATAATCCAGAAGCTTGGATAAGCGAGGCTTGGATAAGTGAGACAATACTGTATTAAAAATAGCAAGTGTTCCTTAGGAGTCAGAAAGATTAGCTGCTGATAATTATTAAATACATTGTTTATGTTTGGGTATGGTTTTTGAAAAGTAGTGCCAGCCTCATTGCCATGCAGTTTGTCTTATGAGTAGTTTGTTACAATTTATTCCTCCACTTAGTGATTTCTATTAATGGCAATAGTGCATTTGGCTGGCCCTTTAAAGTTACTTTCTTCACATCACAGTAAAAGGGGAACATTAGAATGCTGCCATATATTTCTTTATAAAACATCCAGTAAAATTCTTGCTGCTTTATAGATCTGATTTGGTTCTTGGTTATGAAAATACTTACCATAATAAGCTTTGTAGACTTCAAGAAGTCACAGGACACTCTGTTCTGCTACAATTGTTGCTGCAAGACACTGAAAGAGTTGTTACATTTTTCTCATGCAGCCAATTCACTGATGTAGATATTTCAAGTTGTGTTGACAACACTTAAAAGTCATCTGCAGATACAAATGAAATAGTGCCATTTTTGAAACCGGATTAATAAAACATGGTTAGTACACATGGTTATAAGTGTAAGAAAGAAAAGAAACATCTAGTCCTACAAGATCAGTTCAGCTCTGATGCCAGTTTTGTTATCTGATCTTTCCTCGTCTGTAGACAGCCCTTATATTCCTGCAAAGCATACACCATTTGGGTTCTGCACATACCCATGGCTTTTACAATATATAAATAGACCTGGGAAAATAAACATGTCATTAGAAAAGAATTTGTTTTGATTCGAAGCCTGCTGGAGCCAAGGGAAAAGGTCCTCATGCTTAAATAAGGATTGACTCGGGCCTTCATTAATGTGTTCCCTCTCACAAAAGCAACTGCTTGAAAATAGTTTTTAAAAGAAACTAATGCAAGCACTTTTCCTGTTGGTGGTCTACCATAATTCATGAGTTCCATTTAGAATAGTTACATTGTTATTAAAGATTGTATGCTCACTTAACTTAGATACAAATAGAAACTGTTGTTAATACTGACTTTATTAAGTGAAATCGCTTCTGTGAAAGACTGCTAGTATTTTGCTGCTCTTGTTGTTTTAATATAAGGTAAATTGTTGTAAATTCCAGGTAGTTTTTTCCAATTTGTTACAGAAACAAAATTATGTTTAGTCAATAGTCATGCTAGTTGTTTCTTATGAAGTTCACAATATTGTTCATTGCTTTACCTGGCCCTCTTAAAAGCTACCAAAATCATCCATACTCTTAACCACAGTGTTTAAAATTTCATTTTTTGTCAGATTGTAAAACTAGAAATCTTCAAGGGTGTAATTGGAGTGATGAACCTCACAATAAGAATTCTACCTCCCCAGTGAAATACAGTAGAGTCTCACTTATCCAACGTTCTGGATTATCCAACGCTAATAAGATTCACTTATGATCAGCTTAGCTTCTGTCACACACTACTGGGAAAATGTGTCTTCTGTAACGGACATCAGTGGCTCAAAGTATAGCTCTAGCTCTTATGGAATTGGAACTTCCCTTGTGTTGGCAATTGATAATGTCTTCTTCTATAGTGCCAGTTCATATGAAAAGTCACCTGATACTATTAGTGCTATTTCTCACCTCAAACACTTGGTGCTGTAAATCAAAATAAAAGTATCTGATCTAGTTCTTAGAGCCACCTATGTCATTACTTAAACTGAGACTATTTTAGGCAGTAAGTGTTTAATGGTTGGTTGTGTGGTGGCAGAATCCTCATCTCAGCATTTCCCGTTCTAAATAGCAGCCATTTGGTGTCTTTTATGGCTTTTAGAGCCCTTGGTGGCACAGAGGGTTAAACCACTGCTGAACTTCCTGACCGAAAGGTTGGCAGTTTGAATCCAGGGAGTGGGGGAGCTCCCACTGTTAGCCCCAGCTTCTGCCAACTTAGCAGTTCGAAAACAAGCAAATGTGAGTAGATCAATAGATACCGCTTTGGCAGGAAGGTAACAGAGCTGCATGCAGTCATGCCAGTCCACATCTATGGACAACGCCGGCTCTTTGGCTTAGAAATGGAGATGAGCACCAACCAGCAGAGTCGGACACAACTAGACTTATTGTCAGGGAAAAACCTTTACCTTTTATGGCTTGCTAGCTAACCAGCAAATTATTCCAGTCACTGGTAGAGGGCTGACCAAATAAACCAGGGGGAAACCAGCTATGCAGGACAGCCCCAGTGACCATGCTGATGAAGGGAAATTCTGGGAGTTACACAAAAAGCAACTTACTGAAGCAATCTTCCCCATGTCCTTGATTCCATTTCTGGCCTTTGCATATCCAGATCCAGCCCTATCTTTTTCTCTGTAACGCCAAATTTGAAAAACGATTTACGATGCAATGTGAAAATGTCTTAGAATTTTCCTTTTTTAAATAAAAAAATGCAGCAAACAACAATGTAACTGGAGCCCTGAGTTATTATATATTATTATATAGAAACCCTGCTTGCTTAGTTTCCAACAGACCTCACAACCTTTGAGGATGCCTGCCACAGATGTGGGCGAAAGGTCAGGAGAGAATGCTTCTGGAACATGGCCATAAAATACAGCAACCCAGGGATTCCGACCATGAAAGCCTTCGACAACAGACCTGACAACCTCTGAGGATGCCTGCCATAGATGTGGGCGAAAGGTCAGGAGAGAATGCTTCTGGAACATGGCCATAAAATACAGCAACCCAGGGATTCCGGCCATGAAAGCCTTCGACAACAGACCTGACAACCTCTGAGGATGCCTGCCATAGATGTGGGCAAAAGGTCAGGAGAGAATGCTTCTGGAACATGGCCAGAAAACACACAGCAACCCAGGGATTCCGACCATGAAAGCCTTCGACAACAGGCCTGACAACTTCTGATGATGCCTGCCATAGATGTGGGCGAAAGGTCAGGAGAGAATGCTTCTGGAACATGGCCATAAAACACAGCAACCCAGGGATTCCGGCCATGAAAGCCTTCGACAACAGACCTGACAACCTCTGAGGATGCCTGCCATAGATGTGGGCAAAAGGTCAGGAGAGAATGCTTCTGGAACATGGCCATAAAATACAGCAACCCAGGGATTCCGACCATGAAAGCCTTCGACAACAGACCTGACAACCTCTGAGGATGCCTGGCATAGATGTGGGTGAAAGGTCAGGAGAGAATGCTTCTGGAACATGGCCCGAAAACACAGCAACCCAGGGATTCCGACCATGAAAGCCTTCGACAACAGACCTGACAACCTCTGAGGATGCCTGCCACAGATGTGGGCGAAACGTCAGGAGAGAATGCTTCTGGAACATGGCCAGAAAACACACAGCAACCCAGGGATTCCGGCCATGAAAGCCTTCGACAACAGACCTGACAACCTCTGAGGATGGCTGCCACAGATGTAGGCGAAACGTCAGGAGAGTTTGCTTCTGGAACGTGGCCATTCAGCACGGAAACACATACAGTGATTCTGGCCATGAAAGCCTTCAACAATATATTGCTGAAGGCTTTCATGGCCAGACAGAGATTCAGGCGAAATGTCAGGAGGAAATGCTGCAGGAACATGGAATCCGCACAACACCCCAATGTTTAAGGCATCAAAGGGAAAGGTGAACTTTGGGCGGGGAGTGTCGTCCTTGACTTCTGCTTGAAAGCTTCCAAGGCGCCTTGAGTGGTTTCTCCGCAGACTCAAGAGGGAGAGAGAGCAGTAGGTTGTCTTCAGTCTGGACAGCCCTCCTCCCAGAAGACGCGGAAACCAAGAGCAGGTAAGGCGGGAGGGGGGAAGCGCACGCTTTTGCTTTGCAATCAATCTCTCTCCCCCCCCCCCCTTTCCTTCCCCTGGTGGTTCCTCCCTCAGCGGCGCGGCTGCGTGCGGGATGGCCCAATTGGGCGCGGGGGGGGGGGGGAGAGAGAGAGAGAGAGCGAGAGGGAGATCCCTTTTCACACACTGCTTCGGCTCCGTCACTGACACTCGGTCTCAGCAGCAGGAGGGAGGCGGGAAGGCGCGCCGGCGCGTCCCTTTGCTTTGACTGGACTGCTCTCACGGGGACGGCTCTTCTGCCTTTCTCCTCCTCCTCCCTTGGCTGACTTCTGTTTCCTTCTCGTCTGGTGAGAGAGGCAGACTTGCTGAGGTAGGCGTCCCAAGTCGCTGGGTAAGCCCTTCTCCACTCCACCTCCTCCTCAGACCGGCTTGGAGGGTTTGTTTGGGGCAAGCGCAATGCAACTTGGGGTGGAGGGTGAGGTGAGAGAATATGCCACACAGCATTACGTGCTATCTGTGCTGTGTTTTTCCACCCTTCCCTGTCGCCTTCTACATATTAGTCACTCTCAGAGTACCTGTTCCAGAGTTGGGTTGCTGTGAGTTTCCCGGCCTGTATGTTCTAGAAGCATTCTCTTCTGACCTTTCGTCCGCATCTATGCCAGGCATCCTCTGAGGTTGTGAGGTCTGTTGGAAACTAGGCAAGTGGGGTTTATATATCTGTGGAAGGTCCAGAGTGAGAGAAATAAGTCTTCTCTGTTTGAATGTTGCAATTGACCAGCTTGATTAGCACAGAATGGCCTTTCAGCTTCAAAGCCTGGTTGCTTCCTGCTTGGGGGAATCCTTTGTTGGGAGGTGTTAGCTGGCCCTGACTGTTTCATGACTGGAATTCTCCTATCTTATGTTGTTCTTTATTTACTGTCCTGATTTTAGAGGGTTTTTTTAATACAGTAGAGTCTCACTTATCCAACATAGACAGGCCGGCAGAATGTTGGATAAGCGAATATGTTGGATAATAAGGAGGGATTAAGGAAAAGCCTATTAAACATCAAATTAGGTTATGATTTTACAAATTAAGCACCAAAACATAATGTTATACAACAAATTTGATAGAAAAAGTAGTTCAATACGCAGTAATGTTATGTTGTAATTACTGTATTTACGAATTTAGCACCAAAATATCACAATGCATTGAAAACATTGACTACAAAAATGCATTGGATAATCCAGAACATTGGATAAATGAATATGTTGGATAATAAGGAGAGATTAAGAAAAAGCCTATTAAACATCAAATTAGGTTATGATTTTACAAATTAAGCACCAAAACATCATGTTATACAACAAATTTGATAGAAAAAGTAGTTCAATACGCAGTAATGTTATGTTGTAATTACTGTATTTACGAGTTTAGCACCAAAATATCACAATGTATTGAAAACATTGACCTCAAAAATGCGTTGGATAATCCAGAACGTTGGATAAGCGAGTGTTGGATAAGTGAGACTCTACTGTACTGGTTGCCAGATTTTGTTCATGTTCATGGTTTCCTCTTTTCTGTTGACATTGTCCACATGCTTGTGGATTTCAATGGTTCTCTGTGTAGTCTGACATGATAGTTATTAGAGTGGCAAAAAAGAAAATGGGTTACCTGGAACTACAAAGACAAGTATCCACTATTACTGTAATATAGAAATCATTAAACCTAAATTTAGTTCAATACATCAATATGAAAACAGATAGAAGACTGTTGTTAAACAATCAAGGCGTTGTTAAACAATCAAACAAAGGGCTGTTACATTCACAGTAGAAACAATATTTTTCTCTTGAAGGATGAATTTACTCCTCTTCTCAAAAAAAATAAATGTTCTTAGTTCTTTGATTGTTCCACATACACAAATTGAGTCCTCTTCTTATATACAGTAGAGTGTCACTTATCCAAGCTAAACGGGCCAGCAAAAGCTTGGATAAGCGAATATCTTGGATAATAAGGAGGGATTAAGGAAAAGCCTATTAAACATCAAATTAGGTTATGATTTTGCAAATTAAGCACCAAAACATCATGTTATACAACAAATTTGACAGAAAAAGTAGTTCAATACGCAGTAATGTTATGTTGTAATTACTGTATTTATGAATTTAGAGCCAAAATATCATGATACAGTAGAGTCTCACTTATCCAACACTCGCTTATCCAACTTTCTGGATTATCCAACTCATTTTTGTAGTCAATGTTTTCAATATATCGTGATATTTTGGTGCTAAATTCATAAATACAGTGATTACTATATAGCATTACTGCGTATTGAACTACTTTTTCTGCCAAATTTGTTGTCCAACATGATGTTTTGGTGCTTAATTTGTAAAATCATAACCTAATTTGATGTTTAATAGGTTTTTCCTTAATCCCTCCTTATTATCCAACATATTCGCTTATCCAACATTCTGCTGGCCCGTTTATGCTGGATAAGTGAGACTCTACTGTATAATGATTGTTCTTGTTTCTTTATTATGGATAGTATACTGCAAAACCACAACCAGTTTCAACTCAAAAGAGTCTTCATCAGGTGGAGTTGTTTTTTTTTTTGTTTTTTTAAAAGTGGATCAGAAAGATCTAAGTTTTAAACATGCATACTTTGCAAACAGTTTGATTCCAATGATTCCAAACAGTTTGATTCCAAATAATATCAAATAATATCCTGTGTCCAGGTTGGTTCATTAATGATTCAGTTTTACTAGGGAACCCAAGGTCCAACCAACCCCTTGAAAGAGATACTTATTAGACCATAATCATTTAGAGAAGAGTCAAAACCCCTTGAAAGCAGAATCTCCTCTTGCAATATACAACCAAGTATAATTATGCTAGGTAATGGTTTCAGTTGTTAGACTGAATAACCAGCAATCTCCGATCTGTCTGGAAAAACAGACAAAAACGAAGTAGGCTTGGATAAAAAATAACCTATTTGGTTTACTCACAACTTTCATGTGATCAGCATACACAGGTACAAAAACGTATGCCTTCTCTGTGTAGTCCGACATGATAGTTGTTAGAGTGGTCCAGCATTTCTGTGTTCTCACATAATATACTGTTTCCAGATTGGTCCATCAAGGCTGACTTCTCTAGTTGGATTAGTCTGCAGTGCCTTTCATGTTCCTTGATTCGTGTCTGGGCAATGCTGCATTTGGTGGTCCCTGTGTAGACTTGTCCACAGCTGCATGATATATGGTAGACTCCTGCTGAAGTGAGAGGATCCTTCTTGTTCTTTGCTGAACACAGCATTTGTTGGATTTTCTTAGTGGGCCTGTAAATAGTTTGTAGGTTATCATCTTTTTCTTTCTTTTTTTTTTGTCAAATATTTTTATTGAAAATTTTATATTAAGGAATATGAGAAAGAGAAAGAAAAAAAAATTGCACATCGAAAGTGGTAGAACATTGTTTGTTTATAGTAAAGTAGGAAATAAAGTAGAAAAAAGAGAAAAAGAAAAAAAAGTATTTTGTTGACTTCCATCTAACTTTAACTGGTTCATCCTAAAAAAACAACTGTATATATAAAAATTCATAAATCACCGCATCCCCTTCGTCATCGATAACCTCAAAGATTGTCTCTAAATCAGCAGATAGGTTCCAATTTCATTTGTTTTAGATAGTCCTTTACCAAGTCCCAATTAGTCTCTTTCTTCGGTAAACCTTGATTTGAAGATAACCAATATGTGAGTTTGTCCATGTTCATCACCTCCATAACTTTATTTAGCCATTCCTCCTTATTCGGAATCTCCTTTCGTCTCCAAAACTTGGCATATGTTATTCTGGCGGCCGTTACCAAGTAACTAAACAAAATCTCTTTATTTTTGTCCTGATCAATGTCTAACATTCCCAGTAAGAAAAACTCTGGTTCTCTTTTGATTTTTATCTTTAAAATTGTTTGTATGGCTTCACTAATGTCTCTCCAGTAAAGTTGAGCTTTTGGGCATGTCCACCATAAATGATAAAAAGTGCCCGTCTGTTGTTCACACTTCCAGCATTTGTCCGATGCGTTCTTATAACATTTAGAAATTTTATAGGGGGTGGTATACCACCTATATTGCATCTTTGGCCAATTCTCTCGCATATCGTATGCATATGTATATCAAAGACCGCATCTTTTTCTATGAACCTGCACAGGCTTTAAGATCTACCAGGGAGACCCTTCTCTCAGTCTCACCTCCGTCTCAAGTGTGTGTGAGAGAGAGAGAGAGAGAGAGAGAGAGAGAGAGAGAGAGGACCTTCTCGGTGGTGGCCCTCCCCTCCCCCCCCACTCTGGAATGCCCCCCTGAGGGAGATCAGGCTAGCCCCTACCCTCCAAACCTTCCACACACAATTAAAGACCTGGCTTTTCCGAAAAGACTTCGATCAAGTTTAGACTCTCTTATAATTCATATGAGGATTGTTAGACTCTTTATTAGCACTTTACAATTTTGAGGTTGGATACTCCTGTTTTATCTACAGCAATTGCTGTATTGTATTGTTTTTACCAAGGGGTACTGTGAATTTATGATGTTGTGTTAATTGTTTTGTTTTGCACTTGTATTTTGGTATCACACTTTGAGTATTTTGTGAGCTGCCCCAAATCCCTCTGGGAGATGGTGGTGGGATATAAATAAAGTAGTTATTATTATTGACACAATGACATAGTCTAACACAGCAAACAAGATAGATATGCTGGATTTTGTATCACAAAATCACAAGTCGAACACTTCCCAAGTGTCTAGGACTGTGTGATGTATTTTCGGATGATGCGTGCAGATCCTAGTAGGGTGGCCTTTTGCAATTGGCAGATCGTGATTTTGTCAATGTCTACTGTTTTCAAATGCCGGCTGAGATCTTTTGGCACGGCACCCAGTGTACACATCACCACCGGGACCACCTGCACTGGTTTCTGCCAGAGTCTTTGAAGTTCAATCTTGAGGTCCTGATAGCGGCTGAGTTTTTCCTGTTGTTTTTCGTCAATGCGACTGTCACCTGGGATGTCAACATCAATGATCCAAACCTTTTTCCTTTCCACAACTGTGATGTCTGGTGTGTTGTGTTCCAGAACTTTGTCAGTCTGGATTCGGAAGTCCCACAGTATCTTTACATGCTCATTCTCCAATACTTTTGCAGGTTTGTGATCCCACCAGTTCTTTACTGCAGGGAAGTGGTACTTGAGGCATAAGTTCCAATGAATCATTTGGGCCACATAGTTATTATTATTATTATTATTATTATTATTATTATTGACACAACGATGTTGTATGACACAGCAAACAAGATAGACATGCTGGATTTTGTTTCACAAAACCACAAGTCGAACACTTCCCAAGTGTCTAGGACTGTGTGATGTATTTTCGGATGATGCGTGCAGATCCTAGCAGGGTGGCCTTTTGCAGTTGGCAGATCGTAATTTTGTCAATGTCTATTGTTTCCAAATGCCGGCTGAGATCTTTTGGCACGGCACCCAGTGTGCCCATCACCACCGGGACCACCTGCACTGGTTTCTGCCAGAGTCTTTGAAGTTCAATCTTGAGGTCCTGATAGCGGCTGAGTTTTTCCTGTTGTTTTTCATCAATTCGACTGTCACCTGGGATGGCGACATCAATTATCCAAACCTTGTTCTTTTCCACAACTGTGATATCTGGTGTGTTGTGTTCTAGAACTTTGTCAGTCTGGATTCGGAAGTCCCACAGTATCTTTGCGTGTTCATTTTCCACGACCTTTGCTGGTTTGTGATCCCACCAGTTCTTTGCTGCTGGCAGGTGGTACTTGATGCATAAGTTCCAATGGATCATTTGGGCCACACAGTTGTGCCTCTGTTTGTAGTCTGTCTGTGCAATTTTCTTACAGCAGCTGAGGATATGATCAATGGTTTCGTCAGCTTCCTTGCACAGTCTGCATTTTGGGTCATCAGCTGATTTTTCAATCTTGGTTAGGGTTGTTGTTATTATTATTATTATTATTATTATTATTATTATTATTATTATTATTATAGGTTGTGTTTCTTCATCAGCTTCTCTATGCAGTCAGTGGTTCCCTTGATGTATGGTAAACACTTCCTCTGGGTGGATCTTTGTCTTACTCTCCTGGCTTGTTCTTGGCCTTGCAGCTCTTCTGAAGTCTGTGATGGAGTATCCATTGGCCTGTAAAGCCCAGTTTAGGTGGTTTAGTTCACCTTGGAGGAGGTGAGGTTCGTAGATTCTAGTTATAGTAATAGTTCTCTGCTCCAAAAAGTTTGCAGCCTAAAGGGAAAGGCAACAAAAAGAAGAGATTGCTGAAGATCAAAAGGAGAAAGAGAGGTAGGCAGATATTGTGGATGATCTGCTTTGATATTCTGGGTTATATGACTGTGTGCAAGGGTCCGTAGTGAATTGATGTTTTGGGCCCTTTCAGACAGATCGCAGGCTTTCTGTTTATCCCAGATTATCTGGCAGTGTGGACTCTTGTATTCCAGTTTAAAGCAGAAAACCTGGGGTCAGATCTGGGGATATAGGGCCTGTCTGGAAGGGCCCATCTTCAGGGATCAGTTGGAGAAATGAGATATTCTGAAGCTTCACCAAAATGTGCAGCAATGTTGGGCCTCCTTTCAGTTTACGCTGAGAAGTGAAACTTACCCAACCCTATTTCCTACGTATTTAAGGGATGACACCAAAAAGCAAATTTGCATGATAAGGGGGAAGTTGTGGTTCCCAAGCAGAGAGGATTGAATGGCTGACAGTGTTTCCTGGCATTGGTGCTTTACATTCTTTGCCTAACACAGTTAAAATGTTAATGAAAACTAGATCAGTTATATTTCAGATAAAATGTGGTTGGTATCAACATGTAACACAATTTTCGTTCCTAGGTTTTAAATGTCATTTAAAAATTAGTTCTATCGTTAAAACATAAATGTATTAAATTCGAAAAACTTGGTTTTTGCGGGACACCCTGCAGCACCTTTTGCTATAGTTTTTCAATGAGTATTGCAGAGTCACAACCAATTCAACATAGTTTGTGGCAGCCACAAAAACAAAGTTTCTGGAGTGTGACAACTTCTTTCAAAATACATTCTGCACAATTAAACAGGATATAACACTTTCAAACCAGAAACAGAATGGTTTTTTTCAACTTTTGTTATGTAGTGCAATCACAGAGCTTGGAAAAATATTTTTTTATAATCAACTATAGTAGTAATAATCCCCCCCCCCCCCCAAAAAAAAGTTACAATTTTAATCCCAGTTTTGCAGCTTAGGTAAAATCCCCTGACATTAAGTTTAGCCATGTCCGACTTGTGGTTATTGCTCATCTCCATTTCTAAGCCAGTGTTGTCCATAGAAACCTCCAAGATCATGTGGCTGACATGACTGCATGGAGTGCCATTACCTTCCCTCCGGAGCGGTACCTATTGAACTACTCACATTTGCATGCTTTTGAACTGCTAGGTTGGCAGAAGCTGGGGTAACAGCAGGAGCTTGCCCCACTCCCTGGATTTGAACCGCCGACCTTTCGGTCAGCAAGTTCAGCAGCTCAGCAGTTCAATCCGCTGTGCCTCTGGGGGCACTTATTTGCAGAGTATCTCCTTACTTTCTGGTTTATCAAACATAACTCAAATACATATTCCCAGATACTTTTAAAAAGAAAAGTTGTCAACTTGCTGTACAAAATGCACAATTTTCTCACACAAGTCATAATTACCTCAATACCCAGAAAAGAACATGAAGGGCAGCACAAATTAGCATTTGAACAGGATAAAGGCTTTGCTAGTTACTCCTGAGCTCTGATTAATTTGACATTTGAGGGTTTTTGCACCACACTATTTCATCTGCTTTTTCTTTTTCTACGTTTCTGTTACTCTGTTGGAGCTGGCACCTGACTGTTGATGTCTGGTTAGATTCCACTAAAATCCCAAAGATATTAAGTTGATGGATAACACTATGTAGTACAATTTTTGTTCCTGGGTTATAAATGCAGTTTCTTAATTGGTTCTATCATCAAAACATGGGAAAAGTTTATTAAACTGTGCAAATTTGTTTTTGCGAGACATTCTGCAGCACATTTTGCTATAGTTTTCCAATGAATATTTCATTAAGACTCAACCAATTCAACAGAGTTTGTAGTAGCCACAAAAGCAAAGTTTCTGGAGTATAACAGCTATTTTCAAAGTAGGTATTGCACAATTAAACAGGAAATCACATTTTCAAATCAGGAACAGAAAAGTTTTGAAATTTTGTTATAATTAGTAGGCTCCTGATTAATGTAGTTTCTGCCAATTTAAACATATTCATGCTACTCAGCTTAATATTTCTGCAGTAACAAATCACAGAAATACCAGTTAATGCAATGTGCCAGGTGAGAATTGATCATCGGAAGGGAGACATGTTTTATTGCTTATTTTTATTATATAGAAAACGTTGTGTAAATAAAATCAATGAAATTCTGTCTGGACTGTGCACATCAGTGCTCTTTTTGCTCAAAGAAAAGAGTCCTGGATTTACTTAGCGGTGTATTTCAAACACTGTCTCAGACATATTTTATAGTCCAGAGCTTGTGCCGTCAGCAAATTCTAGAGCTGATGATGCTGAACTTGTTTAGAGCTCAACACGTCTGCACCTGAACCATTTTTACTTGGGATGTTCCCTTTTCTTTTCTTCTGGGATCCAGTAGTAGAGAGTAGTATTCTGCATTTGTATGGAATTTGTATGGCCCTGTTTCCATTTTCATCCGCCGCTTACAGAAATAGGTGCCTATAAGAATGAACTTTTCCATCCAAGGTCCAAAAAAACCAAATCTGAGCAGGCCTGGCACTCGGCTATAGCCCCTGCCTGCTGGACCTATGAGTTTTGAACTCTCAATGGCTCATAGGCCCGGCTCGCAGGGCCTATAGTCAAGCGCTGAATGCTGGATGCTCACAGGCCCAGCAGGCAGGGCCTACAGCAAAGCATTGAGCACTCGTAGACCTGGCAGGCAGAGCCTATGAGCATTGAGCGCTTGGCGTTCAACTGTAGGTCCTGTGAGCCTGGTCGACAGCCAAGCGCTGAAAATCAGCCGACCAAATATCTACCTTTCTGCCCTTTTTTACATTTCACTGCTTCTTTCATTCCGGAGGGGGTTGTACCATTCCATGCCATCCGAATGGACGGAATGGTACTAAACCATGAAAGAAACAGATGAAACAGGATTTGAGCCCAACTTTAGTAGAGAGTCAGTCTGCCATTCAGCACTTCAGAGCTCAGGAAAAACTTTCTGTCTGGGATTGGCTGCAAGTTTGAAACCTCAATGATTATGTAAGTTTTACTGTATTAATGATGCGGGAAACATAGGAATTAGCATGTGATTTGGTTTTCTTTTGATTTGGATGGTCATAATTATTTGTTACTCCTTCAGCTTGTTCAAAAATAACAAACACTGCAAACATTGTAACCAGTACAAGTGCATTGTTCTGAATGAATAAGATGTTTCCTTATAGGAGAAATTCAAAGTATCCTCTTTTCAATGGAAAACGTAAATATTACAAACTATGTCATGTTTGTACACATAGCAACTTTCTGTTTCTAGTTTCTTACACTGACTAAGAATACATGTTTCAATATTATGAGTAAAAATAATGTCTTTGGTATATTGTTTCTTCCATGAACACATCCTGTCACTGCAATAAATTCCAATCTGTTCTCTGAGAAAAGTAAGGAAAGCTCTTTAATGCATGGTACAACATATTCTGGTTTCGGGTCTCATGTTTCTAAGTAGCGTGGAATTATTTTTTTGAAGGCTTTCATGGCTGGAATCATTGGGTTGCTGTGAGTTTTCTGGCCTATACGGCCTTGTTCCAGAAGCATTTTCTCCTGACGTTTCACCCACATCTATGACAGGCATCTTCAGAGGTTGTGAGGTCTGTTAGAAACTATTCAAGTGGGGTTTATATATCTGGAATGTCCAGGGCGGGAGAAAGAACTCTTGTTTGTTTGAGGTAAGTGTGAATATTGCAATTGGCCACCTTGATTAGCATTGAATAGCCTTGCAGCTTCAAAGGCTGGCTTCTTCCTACCTGTGGGAATCCTTTGTTGAGAAGTGTTAGTTGGCATTGAATTTTTTTTTTTTTAAAAAAATAAGGATTTGAATGGCTAAGAAAAAACAGGGGAAATAACTATTTAGGGTAAGTGCAAACATGGAATTGTAGCTGTTTAGTTTAGTTGAAAACCACCCTCTCATTAGGTTTAGGTAAGTCAAAACTATCAGTTTTAACACGGCAAAAGAGAAAAAAAGCAAAATTTCAAACTTTCTTAATTCATTATCAAGTATTATGAACATGTTAATTTGAGATTAACAAGGTTTTCAAACACCAGATTTTTAGTCTTGCACAATGAATCAGTAGTTTCTTAGAAGCCACAGGCTAGTATTATAGGCAATATTATTTATTTGCTACATTACTTTTTATATGCTGCCCTTCATAAAATCCCAACATAATTAATAATGCTTGCATTTAATCAGCATTATTAAAATGATATATCACTATTTAATAAAACTATAAATAGTCTGTAGTGAGTTTGATTGTAGACATAACTGGCTAATCACAAACTTCTGGGTAAATAGGTAGGTCTTAGCCTTGTGTCAAAATTTCCGTAAGGTTGTCCCCAGGTAATACCCAGATCAAACCACCACCAAGAAGTCCATAACTCTCATTAGTATCCAATGTGCTTTCCCTATTAAGGAGACCTATCCCATTTGTATATATCTTCAAAGGGGCCTCGGTGGTGCAGCAGGTTAAACTGCTAAACTGCAGAACATGCTTACCAGAAGGTCGGTGGTTTGATTCTGCGGAGTGGGGTGAGCTGCCATTGTTAGCCCCAGCTTTGGCCAACCTAGCAGTTCAAAAACATGCAAATGTGAATAGATCAATAGGTACCAGTTAGGCGGGAAGGTGAACCGCCACATGACCTATGAGACATCTACGGACAACGCTGGCTCTTTATCTTAGAAATGGAGATGAGCACCACCCCCAGAGTCAGACTTGACTAGACTTAATGTCAAGGGGAAACCTTTACCTTTATGCTCTTCAGTTCCATCCAGAACACACATTGCAGTGTTACTTTTGTTAGGCAAACCAAAATACACTTTGCAGTGATAACTTTCTTAGGCCAGCCAAGTGTTGTAAAATACATTATGCTAACTTTCAATGCTCACAAGCTTCTTCAGGCAAATATCTTTAAAATCTCATAGATTAGAAGAGCCTGCCACTTGTTTGAAATGTTTGCTTCGGATGGCATTTAAAGATCCTGTTATATTACAGTGCTGTAGTATAACACTTTAACTGCTCTGGCAACACTGAATGGAACCAAAGCCCAGAATTTCTAGTTGAATGCCTAGTTCAATGGGGCTCAAAAGATATCTGGCTGAGAATTCTAAATGTTACTCCTTAAACTGAAAATCTCAGGACTCCATGCCTCAGCAGTTTAAGTGGAATAATAGCATGTAGGAGGCACTTTGAAATCTTAAGAAACACCAGCTTCTCATTCTGTGATAGTTCCATTTACACACTCAACCTCAAACACAAAATAGGGAAGGCATCAATATGTGTTGCATGAGCAATAGCTCTACAAGAAAAATGACACTGAACTAGCCCTTTGGTCTCCCTGGAGGTTAGTGTTTTGCTTTTAAGGCACCGCAACCCACAGATCTAAGGGACTAAGCATGATGCATTTTGTCCTTGCTTGGTGCCATGGTGCACATTTATAACTTAATTGAAGTGTGTGTCCTTTGAAAAATGTAAATTAATGCAATGGTTCATTAGGATCATAATACCTTCGAGAGCAACTGTCAGCAGTCACAGCCTTATGAACTCTGAGAGATTGCAGACTGCCTTCTTTCATTTTGGACAGTAATGTTTTCTTCAATCTCTGAGCTTAACAGCAGTCACAAATCCCACCATCTGTACAGCAGTGAAGCCCTAACATAATAGCTCAGAAGTGTTAACCCTTTCCCCCTTAAATAACATGCAGTGCACAAGCAAGCTCTTAAAACTCAACCAAAATAGGACACATGAGATCAATTTTTGTGCAGTAGCTCACAGGATTTATTCTTCTTTTAAAAGAAATATTAATATGTGAAAAGCACTTGGAAATATTTTGTTATCTAATGTTGATCTCCAGAATTTAAAAAGAGCTTGATGTAGTCTGCTTTCAGAACACATACGAGGGGCATTCATTAAAGATTTCCCCTGACTTCCTGTGGACTGAGAGCAATGAAACTTGGCACAGTTATTAGTCCTTATCTGATGGTGTGAAGTTGGGTGAATAATTGGGATGTGGTAGAGTTCCAAAACCATAGGAACATGCTTCCATTTGGGCAACATGTGAGTTGTGAACGGCTGCATTGTCTTGCAGAAGGCTGACACCTTTGGTGAGCATGCCATGTCTCTTGGTTTTGATGGCCTCCCGCAATTTCCGCAGTGAAGCATAGTATGCCCTAGTGATCATGGTACTCTTTGCTAGGAAATCCATCAATACTACTCTGTGCTTGTCCCAAAATACTGTGAGCATGACCTTGTCTGCCAAGAGTTGGACACGTGCTTTCTTTGGAGGTGGTGAGTCATGATGCGTCCATTGCATTGGCTGGACTTTAGTCTTTGTGATGGACCCAGCTTTCATCCTGTGTGATCAGTTGGTTGAAAAAGTCCTCCTGGTTTCCATGGCACATCGTCAGTAGAGCCTGAGACTTGTTCCGGCTTCTTGAAAGGTGTGAGCAGCCGGGGAACTAGTGGATACCCTCTGCATGTGAAGATGATCTTGGATTATTTTTTCCATGGACCCCACACTAATCTTGATATTTTGGGCTAGGTGGTGAATGGTTGCATGGCGATTTTCCAAAAATTTCCTTGCTGGATGGTGTGTTCATCAATTACAGAGTAGGGTCGCCCTGGAATCGAAGCTGTTTGGTCCAAAGTCCAACCACATTTGAATTGACAATGCCAGTTCTTGACTGCATTATATGATGGGGAATCATCACCATAAACCTCTTTCATCTCATCGAATGTCTCCTTTGGTGTGCAGCCTTTCAAGTAAAGGAATGATGACTGCTCTGTATTCCACTGAGATCATTTATCAAACCTTCCACCACTTTTACATCTGTAAAATCAAGACCGTTATCAGTTTTGAGTTGTAAATTGGCACGTAACCTATAGATACTTATATCTTTACACATGTGCAGTTTCAGCATCCTGTGATTAATAGAAGTGGGACATGAGAAATCTTTAATGAACACCCCTCGTATTCTCTCTAAAACACATTTGGATTTCACTGGTTTGCAAATGGGATAGAAACGTTATTGTTTCTGCAACTGATAGAAAATTGAAGTTTGTTATATGGGTAGAAATAAAAGCCCTAGGCCCCAGTAGAAATGACTGAAGGCTCAGTTGGTTGAAGTAGGATTTGAAATAGAAACCAAAAAAAGTGAAATGAGGCCGGCCACATATACAGCAGAGTCTCACTTATCCAACTTTCACTTATACAACATTCTGGATTATCCAACGCATTTTTGTAGTCAATACTTTCAATTCATCGTGATATTTTGGTGCTAAATTTGTAAATGCAGTAATTACTACGTAGCATTACTGCATATTGAACTACTTTATCTGTCAAATTTGTTGTATAACATGATGTTCTGGTGCTTAATTTGTAAAAGTTGATGTTTAATAGGCTTCTCCTTAATCTCTCTTTTTTTCCAACATATTCGCTTATCCAAAGTTCTGCCAACCCGTTAATGTTGGATAAGTGAGACTCTACTGTAGTTCGGATTTTCTTTCCTCACAGGTTTTAACAGCATTGAGCTTCCTCTGAATGCAGTGTCTACTGATGTTAACCTGCATCTTGTAAAACATGACTGGCACGCTCCCCTGCCCCAGCAAAAAGTGTAGGGAAATTAAATTTCAGTCCTGGTATTTTTTTGTCTCAGTAAAATATACGACAATCTCATGAGGTTTAAGGAAAGAAAATTTCATTTGTGCCAGTGAAGTTTTTTTGTTTCCTTCTAAATCTCTGATTGCATATATATGTGCTCATTTCTACAAAAAATACCAGCTGGAATACTTAATATTCCCTGTTCATATGTTGAGACTTAATCTCGGTCACCTCCCTATATGCTTACATCAAAATAAAAAAGACGCATTACACCTTTGATGTAGCCTATAGTTTCTGTCAAGAGTCAGACGCCAATTTGAGAGCAAAACAGAGTTTATTCAAGAGATAGCCCCCCAAAAATAGACAGAAACACAAAGGATGGCTTTAAACACTTAACTTTCAGTGTTTTAAAGCAGTCCAAACAAAAATATATCAAAAAGTATGCTTTAGCAACCAAACCGGATTAACCAAGCAAATAATCCAGATTAAACAAAAGGTGCTTCAATTCAGCTCTAAACAAACTAAGTTGGTTTGGAAAAGCAGCCAAAACAAAACAAAGACTCCCAAAAAACTCCCAAGAGTTACAAGCTAGCAGTTTTAACACAAAGCTCTAAACAGAAACCAAAACCGGGCAAAGGAGCTTGTAAACAAACTTGGAGCCAGTGCAAAAGGGAAGGTATGGCTCCAAGTACTTACTGCTGCAAGCAACAGGCTTTGGAGATTTAAAGGGACAGTACAAGAAAATGTCGTCAAACCGGTCCGGAGTCGAAATAGCAGGAACAGCAGCAAACTGTTTCAAGAGTGCAGGTAATGCCAGAAGCTCAAGGGACAAAGCGAAGAGACGTCATCAGGTTGATCCAGGGTCAGGACAGGAGACAGCAGCAGGATCAGGAGGCAAGCCAGAAGTCAAGAGCCGTGGGTAGACCAATCAGAGAGCGAAGGCAGAAACAGGGTCGAATTCCAGTCCAAGGTCCAGAGGTTGTAGTCATCAATTCAAGGTCCACAAAATGGCACAAAGAGCCAAGGCAATAGAGGCAACAGCAGCTAAAAATAGTAATAACAGTGTAGTCCAGGAAAACCCACACAGTTCCAGCCCTCCGTTGCAGAGCAACCCAGATAAATTTACATCTGAAGCAAAGTCCCAGTCCAGTCTTCTTTAACATGTACAGGAATCCCAATGGCGCCCAGCAACACCTTGCCACACGCAAAGTGAAGTGACAAAACATTCCCAATTTATCCCAATTCTCCCTGGGTGTCCAAACACCAACACCCAAAGAGCAGGTGTCCCAAATCCTTAATCTGAATCAGAACTCCACACAGCTAAAGTTCGTGGATCGGGCGTGCCTAATTCTTCATCAGAATTCCAATCATTCTGCCCACACCCAACACCATGCACACCTGAGGATCCATCCTCCCTCCTCCAAACAGACCAAGTGGGATCTGCTTCTGAAGATACCCAAGGTTCAGCAATATCCATGGGCCCCAATTCCCCAGGCATCTCCGGTGCCCGTGCCCAGTCAGTGCCCACTTCCTCAGCCACCACCTGTTCACCAGCATCCATTTCTTCCACAAACTCCCCATCTGAATCTTCCTCAGAAGACTCCCCATTGAGGTCCCTAATTCTCTTTCTGTACAAATCCTCCAATGAGCCCTCCTCGCGAGGGTTTTTCCTTCCTCTCCTGATCCCACCACTATCATCCACAGTCCCCGAAGGCGCAGTCACAACAGTTTCAGTCTGAGAGAGGTAAATTTCCTGAGGTTATGATGTCCAGCCTCCTGACTCAAAATTGAAGTAATGCTACACAAGAGTCTTCATTGTTCATTGGTCTCCTGCTCCCTCCTCTACATTGTCTTATCACTTTGAAGATATGGTTGTCACCCTACAGTAGGATCCTTTGACTCTACACTGTTCTAATTTTATTAAATCTAAGATATTGCCAAGTAGTCCCGCTACTTCCCCTCAGCATCTCTGAAAGCAGTAAAAAAAAATTCCCCCTGTATTGAGGTGGTTTTTCAGAGCAGGGCACCCACAATTGTAGATTTTATTGCATGCATTCCTGTCTTCTTTGGTTAATTCAGTCTCTGCTTTAATGATCTTCCATTGGTGTGGTAATGTAATTAATCCTAGCTCTGGCTCCATTAATGGAGCTGTTTCTTGGAGGGTTTACCTTTGGAGAAGTTTCTGTTTTCATGTTTATGGATTTAAGTCTGAATTACTGCTGTGGATTTTGGTTCTCTTGACTTTATACTCTTTGTCATTTTTGAATTACTGCTATTTTGTAGTTTCTATTCTACTGACCCTTTTGGCATTGCCTGCTTTGCCTTTTTATCTGCTTTCTTTGATAAACATTTTATAATTACTGGACTCTTGTGTGGTGCTGGGTGAAAAGGTGTTTCATTTTCCCCTTGGGCCAAAGTTGCTAAGGATTGGGAAGGGAGGTTGCAGAAAAAATATTAACTAGATTATAATTTACCAAACATCCACTTTTCCCTATTGTAACTTCCCTCCACATCTTCCCCCAATCTTTCACAGAAATCCTAGCTAGAGGCTGCAGCTTTCAAATGACAGCTGCCAACTTTCCATCAAATTCTCTCCTCACTTTCACCACACAGCTGTTCTTACAACTGTAAGGTTTTATCACAGTTGATGGCTTCTGCACAACTTTGGGGGAGAAGAGAAAGTTGTAGGAAGATAGTACCCAGCACATGTCAGCTGAAATAAAACTGTTCAGTTCGTATAATCTTGGAGAAAAACATTTTCCAGATTTCCCCAAAGTGAGGAAGAAAAATAACAGTAGATTAATTTTTCCTGACATCTATTGGGATTGGGAAAAATCAAGAATTACAGTCTCTGTTCTAGTGAAATTATCATCTCTACTCTAGCAAAACATCTAGGAAAGTGAAGTCATAATAAAGTATGGAAGTGATCGGTATATTGGATATAAATGGTGGACACAGTGTGGCCTCCTGGTATTGTTGTGAAGAATGCTGAGAATTCAGCAACACCAACATCACAAGAATTACATCACAAGAGTTACCACTCTTGATTGACATGATGATGTAATTCAAGTCCTTAATCTCCTAGCTAGATTCATTGAATCTTAGGTAAGTGTTGACTGACAAAGTTCATATTAATTCAATAGGTCTGTTTTATTTGGAACCAGCAATTGAAATTAGGCCCAGGTTTCTGTCATCTACTGACAGCTCTGAATTCATATTGAACCACTACAATAGAACGATTGTTGTACTGTAACAATTGAATGTAATTTATTTTAAGCTAAGGATCATCTGACCTTTTAATATGAATTGGGCTTTTCCCACTAAGAGTGAATCATTTATATTAATGATAGCTACGTGTAATGAAACAAAAGTATTTTGAAACACTGGAACAGCAACCAGTAGGTGTGTAATGGAAATGTTGGTTTGCTAATATTGTAATGTTTTCTTTTTTATGTTTGTTTTTTTTCCTGGTCAGTTTTAAAGTTTCATTCAGTTTAATCTTTCATTAAATTGGTATTTTGGTGCAAAGATTATTCCTGAATAAAGAAATGTTGTGTTAGAAAGGTGTCATCTTCAAAGTGAAATTCTTTCTATGTGAGTGAGGAGATAAAATGTATTTTAATATTTTAATAAGTATATTTAAAATCATTAAAAATGTTCTTACCCAATTTAATTGAATAAAACTTTTAAGTCATTTATCAGTTAATTTAACAATTCAGTTGATTAAGCATTTGAGCCTTTAAAAAAAGATATACTAGTAGAAATGTAAATAATAATTTAATGTAAAAATTTGTAATAGGACCTTCATTTTTACCGAGATAAGGAGCACAGGACCCACATGAAATAAAAAATTATAAAAACATGTTATTGTTTTATGCTCGGTCTTCCAATATAACTCTGTGGGTACCGTCCAACAGAAGTTGGCCATAGAATTGCACTGAAGGACCTAGAGATTCCTAGAAAGAATATATGAATCAAATCTGTAAAAAGGTAATAATAATAATAATATCAATAACAATAAGACTTTATTTTAAGACTGCCCTCTCTGCTTTAAAGGACTCAAGGCAGTTTACAACACAAAAGAGGGCAAACATTCAATGCCCTAAAGAAGAACTAACATCAAAAATATAGATTAATATGCAATAATAGCAATAAACTTATAACAAAGGCATTAAGCATTAAAATGAAAACAGAATAAAAATAATCCAGTAAAAAAGAATAGCACTAATAGCATGAGTTAACATTAAGACATACACCCTAAAAACAGTTAAAATACCTTAAAAATGGCTATCACAGGTGTTCACTTAAAATGTATCATAGCAGCCATGAAGTAGAAGTACATTAACCAGCATTCTGGTCGCATTCATTTAAAGTGTCCTAGTCCTCCTTCTCTCCATATGCTAAAGTGCATAAGTGCATTTTCAAGACTTTTTTTTTAAAGGACAGGAGGGTTGGGGCCATTTTTTATTTCTTTAGGGAGGGAGTTCCGGAGACAGAGAGTGATCACGGCGAAGGCTCCGTCTCTCGTTCCCACCAGCCGCACTTGAGACAGGGATGGGACCGAGAGCTGAGCCTATATGGGGAGACATGATCAAATAGCCTGGAGCCAAACCATTGAGACATCAAATGTGGAGGGCCAACTGTACTTATTTTCTCTTCATTAAATTTGAATAATCTCTGCTTTCTTGGTATTTGTGGATATTTCCATGGGTGGCTTGACAACACCAGTCCCAGTTCAGTCTTCATATCTTTGGTCTACATAAAGTGTGATGTGCTCTTTTGCTATAGACTTAAATAATTCTATTGTGAGGCATGGAAGTACTTAAATGCTGATACTTTTATTTGTGTAGTACTCATAGAAAGTTAAAATACTTCATTGATTCAGACATTTATAAAATAAGGATTTGTGCCAGTTTGGACTTCTACAGTTGTTAACATGATTCTTAAAGAAAAGAGGAAGACCAAGTGATTGTGTTAACTGTGTGACATATGTTCTGTTTCAGAATTCAAAGTATCCACAACTAAACTGATTGACTTACACGTCCTTGATGACTCAAATATGGAACCTATATCTTTCAAAGTTAAAAATCCTGAAGCAGCCAGTGATGGCTCTGTTGACTTCAGTCTTCAGCTCGTAGGCTCTCTGCCAGTGCATTCACTAACAACCATGCCGGTGCTCCCTTGGATTGTAGCAGAAATTCGGCGGATGAGTTCACATTCCTTGAAAGAAGAGGAAAGCACCAGCCAAATCCGGCTTTATGTCTCACCAACCAGGCTGCGATGTGAAGCAGACACAGGAAAAAGCCAGCAGTGGGATCCTCTGATTTGTTCCAGCATCTTCGAGTGTAGACCGCAACATGTCCACAAACTGATTCACAACAGTCATGATCCAAGTTACTTTGCTTGCTTAATAAAAGATGGAGCAATAAACCAGCAAAGTATTTGTTACGTTTTCAAAGCTGATGATCAGACAAAAGTAAGTGGAATATTTTTGTTTGCATGTAACCCAAGAAAGATCAATACTGTTTTAGAAGATACGTTGCCAATTGTGAAAGCACCTAAATAAATTACATTATGGAGCAGGGGTAAGTAATGTGTGCAGCATTTCAAATGTTTTAGTGCAATTCCCGCCAGCCCTAGATAATATAACCAATTGTGAGGAAAGCTGAGAGTTGCAGTTCACAAACTTCTGAACCACCCATTGCCTGCCTGTTATAAGGAAATGTTGATTCTGTAGTGTTTGGATACAATGCTTGTCTCTGCCTGGATAAATACTAAATTTAAATCCCAATTCTTTAATTCAGTGGTCTCTTAACCTCATCCTGATTTCTATATGATATCTAAGGCACTGCTTTCTAAACTATGGGACTCGACTCCAAATGGGGTCCTTTTAGTTCAGTGTTGGAAAAATTCGGAAACAGGAAAAGGTTTATGAACATTACTCATTTACACAAATCTGTTAGCAACAACTTGCAGTGTTTGCAGTGGACTCTGCAAAAATGCTTCATTGGTGATCCATAAAAAGAAAAATCAGCCTCTTTAGCAAGCCTTACAAATGCTGATTTATTATCGCACAATGTTTGATTTTTATACCTATTTTACATAACTATATACAGGCAGTCCTCAAGTTACAAACATCTAATTTCCAAATGACTCATAGTTACAAACAGAGGTGAAACTACAGGAAGTGAGAGTAATCTACTCCTTGGAGGGAAATTCATGCCTGAAAGAGTTAACATGGGAAAAAGGTGTTTCCACTGAAGCTTTATCCCCAATCCTTGTTTACACAAGAAGCCACATTTTTCAAAATCCAAATATCACAGGGACAGATAGTGAGGTGAAATCTTCTGATTGGGGCACAGATAGGAAAACATAACACCACAGGGATGTTAAACCATGCCTATGCTATCCAAAGCTTAAAAATATTTGTTTTTGGCTGGAGTTACACTTATAAAATGTACCTGTTCTGAAGTACATACAAATTCAACTCAAGAACAAATCTGCAGAACCTATCTTTCGTAACTTGGGGACTGCCTTTAATGGGATCACATAAAAATTTATCATACAGAAAGAGGTCACAATTGGAAAAGGTTTAAGAAGCCCTGATCTAAAGGACAAATGTTGTATGTAAAAGTAATTGTGCTATTCACACATGGGGACTAGAGTTTATTTTCGCTGTTATATGGTACTTTTGAAACTGACAGGCATTGTTTTTCACAAGAAACATAGTGCAGTCCAACCAGAATGCAGTATTTCATGTGATAATTCTGTTCCTATGAACTATTCTAAGCAAAAACAGATAACCAGAAACTAAATTGATGGCCTTTTTTGTACATTGTGGCTCAGATCTAGGGTCAAGTTGAAATAATGATGTTATTTTGTAGTACTGACTTGACTTACTGCTTCTTTCTATTGCCAAAACAAACTGCTATATTTTGGTGGCTAGTGTAAGGGAGCACGTGAAGTACTGAACAACTAGTTCTGTATGTCTGAGGTTGCTTTTGGCTTGTTTCTTTAAATAGTTGCCCTTCATGCCTTTTAGACATGAAGAGAATATCAAATACAGTTTTGATGGGGGAGGTGGTCTGCTGTTCAAAGAAAAAGAAAGACAAAACCCTCAGTGGGCAAGTGCCGTGATGTGACACACTGAAGACAACTTATTTTTGGACACTGGTCATTATGTTGGACATAAAGCTTACAAGCTTAGCAACTATCCACAGTTGACAAATTCAGAATAAAAGGGTATTATTTTAAAAATACACAATCTGAAATCATCCATAAAGAAGGGTTGTTTATAACACTATGATTTCATTGGTTCATGTACAATACTTAATTCACATGGAATAGTTAAAGGATGATGGCTTAGTTGTTGAGGTTATAATCTGCTCTTTTTCACATACTCCTGTCTTCATGTTTTAAATGAAGTATAGTTAAATCTGTGCTGTTCTAATTTGTCACAGTGCAGTTTGCACAAATATTAGTTTGTCATCCTCACCAAAACCAGAAATATACTTCACGCCATAGTTTTCATTTCTGGTTTGGTGACATTCTATAGCTTTAACAATAATTTACCCAGTTAGGACTCAATGGTATCCCCTTTGGATGTGAGGGAGAGAATGTGAGTGTGTGTGCAAAAACCTTAGTTTGTCATCTGCAACCTATAAAATCTTCTACCTAAATTTGATGATGAACGTACATTGCAAAATATGTTAACAAATGTTCTCTCATTGGGGTCTTTTATCTTTTTTTAAACAGAGACCGGTCGAACAATTTCAGCATGAGGTCTTGCCTCAGGAATAAACATTTTTAATCCTTTCATCTTTCGATCACTATTGAAATGGTCTTCTTTGATATTTAGTTTCAAAAACATAAAAAGGAAGTATCTTTAAAGACAAGATGGCTAGTGTGGCCAGATTCCCAGTAGATACATGGGAATACCTATTTGGTGATCAACGGCCCCTTCTTGAAGCTGTATTTTCATTTATATAAAGATTTCTGTTGGGTACACAGCCTAACCTAAATAGTGATTCTATTATAAAAGCACTCCTACCTCATGTCCTAAAATCCAAAAAGTAAACCTTGATTTTTCCATTTTATATAAGGAACACCATTTTACTGTGTTATACATAATGAGGCTTGAACATCCACAGATTTTAGTATTCACAGAGGGTTCTGGAACCGAATTCTAGCAGATATCAAGAGCCCAGTATCTAATGATATCTTTTGGGTGTGGGAACAAAGTGTAAACATTAAATTCATGTATGTTTGCATACACGTTATACACATAGCCCAAAGTTAATTTCATATAGAATCTTTTAAAGAGTTAAAACGACATTATACTAGATTTCCTTTGACCAGAAGCTGGCAACTCAAGAGTGCCTCTGGTGTCACTGTGAGGTCCTCCATTGTGCATGTGGTAGGGCTCAGACTGCATTGCAGTAAGTAGTCTGTGGTTTGCTGTTCTTCACACTTGCATGTTGTAGACTCCACTTTGTAGTCCCATTTCTTAAGATTGGCTCTGCATCTCGTGATGCCAAAGCACAGGCTGTTTGGCACCTTCCATGTCTCCCACTCTTCTGTGTGCCTAGGAGGGAGTTTCTTATCCGGTCTCAGCAACTGATTGAGGTTCAGGGTTTCAGCCTGCCACTTTTGTACTCTCACTTCCTGAGGTGTTCCTGCGAGTATCTCTATAGATCCTAGGAAGCTGTTTCTTGATTTAAGTCATTGGCATGCTGGCTGATATCTGAACAGAGGATGGGCCGGAGATGTCAATGCCTTGGTTCTTTCATTGTTGGCTGCTACTTGAATTTGGGCATGAAACAAAGTTAGTGTACATGGAAGCAATAACAAAAAAGCATGGAACACTTTTAAATTTTATTTTTAAATAGTTTTTATTAACGTTTTACATAGTGACATAATAAAATCCTAAGGTAGGGCTAGTGTTAGGAAGGTTAAAGGAAAGAGTATAATAGTGAAAAAAGGGAGAAAAAGAAAAAAAGATGTAGGGGAACGGGTCGGTAGGGGGGTAACGAAATCTGAAACATCAGTTTTAAATTTTATATTATTTCACATTTCAGCATTTTAGAGAAAGAATGCTCAACCTGTATGCACAGTATTCAAATAAGTCTAACCTTCTGCCAAGTTTTTAGTATCATTTTCTGGATGATTGTTGTTGCCATCGTAAGACTCTATACACTATTTGTATTTGGTGTTGGAATCAATAATTAGTATATCCTCAACATTTAATGTCCAGAATTTCAAGAAAAGGTTTGACTTAAAAAAACACAAGCTTTTTGCATCCCATCTCAAATTGAAAATATAAAGATGATAATTGTGTCTGCAATGAGTATGGCAAGGATGCAAAAGTTACCTGAGTGACAATCACAGAGTTAGGCCAGAGTTCTGCCTTAGTCAGCCAGATGTCAAGTCTGAATTTAGACTTTAAAGATATTCTTAGGAGGAATTAGTTTTGTGAAAAATCCATCCTTTAAAGGCTTTTTTTTTGTTTTATTCAATATGGATTAATGGATTAAATTAAACCTCCGGTGGCTCAGAGTGTTAAAGTGCTGAGCTGCTGAACTTGCAGATCGAAAGGTCCCAGGTTCAAGTCCGGGGAGCGGAGTGAGCACCTGCTGTTAAGCTCCAGCTTCTGCCAACCTAGCAGTTCAAAAACATGCAAATGTGAGTGGATCCGGCGGGAAGGTAACGGCATTCCATGCAGTCATGCCGGCCACATGACGTTGGAGGTGTCTACGGACAACGCTGGTTCTTCGGCTTAGAAATGGAGATGAGCACTAACCCCCAGAGTCGGACACGACTGGACTTAACGTCAGGGGAAACCTTTACTTTTACCTTATATCTTCTATTTCTGCCTAAAAATAGCAGAGTGGCTATAAGTAACAAAATTCAAATAATGGTTGGACTGGATGTCCCCTGTGGTCCCCTGTGGTTCTATGAAAAGCAAATACAAGTAAAACATAAAAAGGTATTAAAATACAATTTTAAACACCAATATACCAATAACAAGAATCAAAAGTATCCAGCCAGTCAGAACTTATTTCAAAAACAACACTACATATGTTTTTTGAATAGAAAAGCAGATAGAAGCATGAGAAACAGGATATAGTAGGCCTCTCTTGTGTTTACTAAACGTGCCTCTAAGGATAGCACACATAGGGATACAGTGCTGAAAGACACTTAGAAGTGGCTGACATTTTGATCAGTATCATGCAGCCAGTAAGGCCTAGAAGTATTCATCTACAACATTATTCATCTATAAAAGGAATAGCAAAGATACAGCGAACTCCCAAGCATTTGTTGCAAAGTGTAGCTTGGTTACAGAGGTTTATTACATAATTTATATTTGATATTCACAACCAAGTTTGAAGATAGCCAAGACAGTTAATTGGAGCTTTAAATATTATTTATAGTATTTGTTTTACAAATGTTAACATAAGCTGCAAAACCGTGAGTTATACTTTGTGAAATATACCCCTCAGGAATCACTTGAGATTTGTACAAGCGTAGTAGTGTCCATCAAAATTATTGATATCTCTCTTCTAATTAATGTTTCAGAAGCCTTATTTTCTATCTAACGACCTCATCAGATGAGCTGATTTGCCTGTTGTATGTCGCGTGCTTTTCACTTTCGACATGGAGCCCATTGATTCACAGGGACTTCTGGCCAGACTCTGTGCCAAAAGGGGAGAGCAAGTGGCATATGCCACTGGCATGGAGGCTTCCTATGTCATGGAGGCTTCCTTTGTCAGAAAGTTTTGGACATAGCTTCACTGTCTATGTCTCTTTACAACAAAAGAATACCAAACATGCCATTGAATTGCTAACAAAAAAGTACAAAAAGGCCTGGAAAAATAATTTTTGGTCATGTTTGAGAATGGTAGCACTATCACAGAATTGTGGTCAAATTTTATTTACCTTTTTAAATGCACTTACCATTTGTATTTAGAGTTCTATAGCACTTACATTTGCCTCACTTCTAAAGCTTGAGACCCACAACAAAGTGTTATACATTCCCTCTTTGATAAATCCTGAATTTATCACTTCATTTTATTCATATGATTTTAACAATTATTCTACTCAGGGATTTCTTCCTCTGTACTTCGACTGATTTTTCCTTCTTTTATTTTTCTCTGTCATTGATGCCATATTCTTTGAAAGCTTCTTTAATTGCCTTTTCGGTTTCCACCATGTGAATAAATAGGAGTTCACTTTTTAAATAGTAAGAATTACTGGTACAGTAGAGTCTCACTAATCCAAGCCTCTGGATAATCCAAGACATTTTTGTAGTCAATGTTTTCAATATATTGTGATATTTTGGTGCTAAATTTGTAAATACAGTAATTACAACATAACATTACTGCATATTGAACTACTTTTTCTGTCTAATTTATTGTATAACATGAAGTTTTGGTGCTTAATTTGTAAAATCATAACCTAATTTGATGTTTAATAGGCTTTTCCTTAATCCCTCCTTGTTATCCAAGATATTCGCTTATCCAAGCTTCTGCCGGCCCGTTTAGCTTGGATAAGTGAGACTCTACTGTATATGTTACTGGAGGGGGAGATGGTCTGGATTTTAGAGATGCTTAGGTGGAACATAGCCAAAAAAAAGGTTGGGAGCCACTACTCAAGAGGGTTTAGTATTGGGGAACAATTATACAATTGCTTTACCATGTGATTGCTTCTGTAACCTTTTAAAAGGAAAAAATATGTGCAGAGCTGTCTTTTCCTGCGTCAGCAGCTGACCACTGTGGAGGGAGGGAAAGCCCTTCTTTTGTTCTTTTAAGATAGGAATTTGGCTTTCTCTTATCCATGACCATGGCAACTGCAATAGTACTTGCTTGGCTTTATTTAACAGAAGCATTTATCGTGTTTCCATTAAATAAATAGGGATGTCATTGTCACACTAATTATGTTTGCATTGCTATGTCTCTGAGCCTATTGAAAATGGTAAGTACTTTGTGTGAACTTTAAACCTTTGACCACTAGCATTTCCTGTTGGCCTAAAACATCAAGAATTTGAAAGATTTAGTGGTAAATAAGTGGCCTCTGTTGTTGGGGGCTTGTGGTGCCTAAGGAAAGTAGAAACAAGCATTTCTTAACATTTCTATTCAGTTTGATTATTCTTGTTCTATCACGTTCAGTGTGTGAGAGGAGAGATTGGGAAATACCACCATAGTACAAGCATAGGCATTTACCACAGTACCTTTAAGTAAAATCTACATACACACACACAATTTTTCACATATGCATATACACATTGTGGGGGGTGGGTGGGCGGCCTGAATGCTTTCAGTGTACTGGCGTAAATTTTGTTTATCTAATCCCTTTAGAAAAACCATCTTTTAAAAAATCTACAGCATCTGCACTATAACACTATAAGCATGGCATAGCTAGTAGGCATGTGCAAAACATCAGAAAGTGTTGTAAATCAGATGAGATTCGTATGATTTGTGCTTACAACGTGATATCCGATGTGCTTGCACAGTCCACGCCCAAAATTAAGAATTTGAAACTTTTTTGTTTTAGTTTTGTAAATCTCAGAAGGCTCCCAAAGTCAGTTTCATATTCAGTGCAAGGAAGGAAAGCTCAAAAAACAAAGCCAAAAAGGCCGACTTAGCACGTGCCTTACCTTTTACATAAAGTTTTCAATCTTTCATCAAAAGGCCAGATGGACCATGTCAGAGCTTTGACCGTATCAGGGTTTTGAAAGTATAGCAAAAAACTTCCCCAGCATTATCCTATGAATTGGTCTCATTCAACAATGATTCAGTGCATCTAATCTAGTTGGTACCATGTAACAGGGAACCAGCCAGTGTGTATAGTAAATGTTGCTCTTGTTGCTAAGAAAATTAGGGAAAAAAATTAAAATGAACTTTGGTGTTTGACCTATTAAACATTTTTGTTCCTTTGTTTAGAGCAGTGCTTTATTAACTGTAACTTTTTGTCTTCCTATTTTTAATTTTTGTATGCTTTAAAATAATTTTATATTGTGTTGTCAAGGGCTTTCATGGCTGGAACCGCTGGGATGCTGTGAGTTTTCTGAGCAGTATGGCCATGTTCTAGAAGCATTCTCTCCTGACATTTCGCCCACATCTGTGGCAGGCATCTCCTGAGGTTGTGAGATCTGTTGCAGAGCCGTCCCTAGGTGATTTTGAAGAGTAGGCAAACAGAATTTTTGCCCCCCCCCATTTTTGCGCCCCCAACCAATAGCTCTTTAAAAAAAAAAACGTTGCTACATTCACACAAATTAAAAAAATCCCACTTGCCTCCTTCCTATAGACTTCAGTGGAGGAGGAGGCGGAGGCAGCAGTGGGTGAGGCCACAGTAGCCTCCTGGAGAGCACGCACACCGCTGGCGCTTCCTTCCGGCACGCTGGCATGGGCCCACCCTTCCCTTGTTCATTTCCATTGTTTTCTCCTTTCTGTTGAAATTGTCCACATGCTTGTGGATTTCAATGGCTTTTCTGTGCAGTCTGATATGGTGGTTGTGAGAGTGGTCCAGAATTTCTGTGTTCTCAAATAATATGCTGTGTCCAGGTTGGTTCATCAAGTGCTCTGCTATGGCTGACTTCTCTGGTTGGATTAGTATGCAGTGCCTTTCATGTTCCTTGATTCGTGTTTGGGCAATGCTGCGTTTGGTGGTCCATATTAGATTTGTCCACAGCTGCATGGTATACGGTAGACTCCTGCAGAGGTGAGAGGATCCCTCTTGTCCTTTGCTGAACGTGGCATTTGTTGGATTTTCCTAGTGGATCTATAGATAGTTTGTAGGTTGTATTTCTTCATCAGCTTCCCTATGCAATCAGTGGTTCCTTTGATGTATGGTAAGAACACTTACCATACATCACTTACCATATCATGGGTGGACCTATGTCTTTATTCTTGTGGCTTGTTCTTGGTCTTGCAGCTCTTCTGATATCTGTGGTGGAGTTTCCATTGGCCTGTAGAGCCCTGTTAATTTTATATTGCTTAAAAGTTTCAATGTGATTATTTTAATTGTGTGTATACCTTTTGTTGCTAGGTTTTAGCTGATGTAATCTGGTAGCCACTTTGGGTCCTATTCCAAGGAAAAAGTGGCATATAGATATAAATGAAATAATCTTTTTTTAAAATAAATGAAATGCACAATTCAAAACTAATATAATATTTTTCTGGTTGCCTCGAGCACTTGTAGCTGTCATAACAAACTGCCTTGAGTCCCAGCTTTGGAAAGGGCATGGGGTATAAATAAAGTAATATAATACAATGCAGGGCCCCACCAATGGAATCAAATAATAAACTACCCCCTCCCGCTTCCCCATAGATTAGGGGTCTTAGACTTGAGCATTCAATGCTATTTTGAATGTACATACAATAAAACCATCTTCAAAAACATAAGAAAAGCTTTACAAAAGACTTCACATGTTGGGTTTTCTGGAATGATTTGGACCAAATGTGACCTTTCGAGGGAAACAGAGTAGTCCCAGTCACAAATTTCCACTGCTATAAAATGCACATAATGGAAAACTCTTGCAGGAGAGAACAGGATTCAGGAGTAACCCTTTCTCCAATTTGCTGACTCTTCCTTACAGATTTTAACTTTTTCAGCAGCTGGGCTGTAAAGTCAAAGGAATCCTAGATGCCAGGAGAAATGGCTCTGCGGAGGCAGCAAACATGTGGAAGAATTATCTAAAAAAGGAAGGGATTAGACAATCTTCCTTTTTATCCACTGACTCTCCCATGTAAACATCACCACAATCTTCTCATTGCCATTTATCACTTTAAATGTGGAGTTACATTAAGAATGTGTATTCCTATTTTGCAGGTTCTTATAATAACCACACTGTGGAGCTGTGGCTTATGAGTGAGTTCAACAGTCTGTTTAATATGTAGGAGTGAGAGATTACACTATCAGTCAACATTAATGTCCTGTGGGAATAAAATTTAAGATTTTCTTGGTTTAGCAGAGAAAAGTTGAAAATCAATTTGTCAGAAATATCTAAATTGCTGTATCTCACCAAGAAATTTCTAATAAAACATGATATAAGGTCCATCACTGGTGTAGTTGATGGCAAAAAGAGGGCACGGCAAAATTGGAGAGTGACAACAGACAATATGAAATCATATGGTAACATCTGCCCTTATATGGGAAGAATTTTCTTGCCAAATTATCCATACTGCTGTATTGTGTGGGATGTAAAACAAAGTGAATTGTTTCAGAAGTTGCCTTCTCAACATACATTTTGGTTTTAAGGTTTCATGAGGACCTCTAAATGCACTCAAATTGCTGGGTTATGGAAATCTGATCCCTCTTCAAATGTGACACCTGGTTCATAAAGATCTACGACTCTTGATAGTAGGGAAATTCTATCAGTTAAAAGCCACAAGGGGGTCAAGAGTTTCTCATGGCCTAGTTCACTCAAAACTTTACGGATATAGACTAGTTCTCTTGGATTTTTTTCTGCTATAGAATCTTGAGAACCAAAGCAGATCGGTTTTCAGTTAGATGCAAACTTGCTAGGGAAATCATTGTTTCTATAAGAGGTAAATATGCGTTTATTATCATTATTAGTGGTCAAGAACAAGATTATTACAATAAAGAAGAATGATAATACATTGCTGAAGGGATTAGTCTTGTATTATGTTACAATGGTGTACATTGTAAACACTAAACGAATAAAAATAAGTTAGATTGTAGTCCATACTGTGAGAATGGACAAAAATATCAAATTTTGTTTCAGATTATAATTTTTCCAATCTTAAATTCATTCTATCCCATATTCACATCAATTTGCAATTTTAAGAAGATCTACATGAAAACACACAGAGAGAGCTATGTCTACAATTTGCCCAACATAATATTTCCCTTAACATAATTTCCCTTAACAATTTCCCTTAACATAAATATCATTTTGTGTTTTTCATTTTTGAAAAAATATTGATATCTGCATCATGAAATTCTCAATGACATTTAATATGCTGAAATATTAAAGGAGAACTGCTTTCTATTTGAGACATTTTTAAATAAAATATGGATTTGCGTCATAATAGAAATATTACATCTTTACTCACTCAATTTGCAGAAGATTTTCCATCAACACAACTATCTGTTGCATTCTCGATTATAGTGTTGGGATCCTCGTTTCTTCATATATTCTGAGATTTTATGCTTTTATATCATATTTTCTTCTTTTTAATGCAAAGGAATAACAATGGATTTAACTTTATTCAAATGAATTAAAATAAACTCTTTTACAGTATAACATACAGGATATTTCCAGACCGCAGGCAATTATGAATGCACAGTATTAAATGCACCATCTCCACAGGAGCATTTGTAGTTACAGAAAAAAGAGCATTCTGCAATACAGAAATACCAGGAAATGCTTAGTTACATGAGATGAAATGTTGGTTTTGAATGTCTGTTATTCATTTTTAGCCCTCTTTCCCCAAAGTAACAAATAAAATGTCTGTTTTAACAATATGACTACTGTTATTTCCAATTCAAAATGCCCAAATCCTTGATTTTTAATTCCCCCAAATTAAAAAAATCAGAATAAACTTTAAATTTAAATCGTTTCTACCATTCCATTCTAGGAAGACCTAATGTTAAAGCTATCAGTTTTGTACACAAATAACATAGTATTGCTGATGGAGTTTTACTGTACCTCTTTGGTGTGGGTGGAGTTATAGACATGTGATTGTACTAAGCATATTCAGACTCAGGACTCCATTTTGTATTCTGTCTGCTTTGCACCTCAGTGAAGGTGGATGTATGTTGCTGTTTGGACTTCAGTAGAGAAATATGACTTACGGACTTCAGTGAGTACAACTATGCCTAAGGACTATGGACAGTTGGATATCCTGTGTACTTAGTTCAAAGACATGGTTCTTCAATATAACAGTTGAATTACTTGTGTGCCATTACATGAATGCTTATGAATATCACTTGTACAAAGAGCTGACTTCTAACAAGGTCATGCTTTTATTGACTAGTGGTTTTCAAAAGGTGGTCTCCACATGTTCATGGAGATTCACAATTGCCAAATGGATTTGGCATCATTTTTCCTTTTCAATTAGGTTATGATTGTCATTTATTTCCAAAGGGATATGTACCCAGAGATTGGGTACAGTTATTTCCAATATTGTCTGCTAGTATCCTCATCTATTGCCTTATGACAGAAGTAATGACTAATAATGTGTGTGTGAGAGAGGAGCACCATGTGACTTATGTCAAATGGTGCCAGTGTACACTATATCTTTGAACAGTTGACCTTTTGACAGTTCTAAGCTGTATTCATATTTCATATCACTCAACAAATCATGTCACCACAGTATAATCGATTTGGCCTTGCTAGACTATACTGCCTATTCAGGTAAACACCTCCTTTCAGGAGATAATAATTCAATCCAGTGCCATTCAACTTTTATCCCATATTGTCCTGGTTTATTTGACAGAATTGATTCCAGTACTCCCTTAGATACCAAAATCCATGGATGCACAGAGGGTATATATAATATATATGCACTGATTTCCAGTTTTGATTAAGCAGCATCTGTCAGTTTTTCACTCTGTAAAACACTCTGCTTTCCTCAATATATGACGAGTGAGCTTGCATTACAGAAATGATCAGAAATGAAAAAGGTCACAGTAAGTGGTTGCTTCAGTATACACTGTTGTGTTAACAGTTGACTCCAGACAAGTATAAAAGTCAGGACACATTATTGCTTCTCCCACAGAGATTTGGAATGGGATTTAAAGTATTCCCTCACGACTTCGCGGTTCACTTTTTGCGGATTTGCTATTTTGTGGTTTTTCAATAAACTCTAAAAGACTATTATAAATCATAAAAAATTACAATTTACAGCCTAAGGAAGAGGGGAGAGAGAAGCCAAAAGGAGAGAAAAGGAGTCCAAGTGGCAACGGGAGGAGAAGGAGGTGATTTATCAACACACAATTGATTGATAGAGACTTAAAATAGTGTATAACTACTAAAATAATGTATAAATATTAAAATAAATGTAGTGTCCCTACTTCATGGATTTTCACATATTGCGGGTGGTCCTGGAACCAAACCCCAATAATAAGTGAGAGAACACTGTATTCTGGAAGAATGTCCATACTACATACCAATTGCATTCAAAATGAAAAATTAAGTATTGTGGCATCTTATTATAGCATACATTTTTGGGAATAATATGCAGCTGAGATTTCTTTCATGTTGTACTCTTTGGACTCAGCCATTTATAACAGGATAGCAAAACTGAATAACATTAAAACTTATTTTAGAATACTGTATTTCATTGCGTAATAGTCACAGTTTTTATCTCCTTTTTAGCTGGAAAGTGGTGTTTGACTATTAACTCAGGCAGCATCTGATTAAAGGGGGCAGGGCACATGGGTGAGCAAATGAATGATGCAATGCGACTATTGCATGATAAAAGCAAAAATATCATTTTGGGGGAGGGGTATGACTATTCTGCAGTGGCAACTATTACATGGTCAAATGCAGTTTATGCTTAAAGACATTTCATAGAATCACAGAATCATAAAGTTAGAAGAGACCACAAGAGCCATCCAGTTCAAATCCCCTGCCATGCATCTCAATCAAGGCACCTTCAACCGATTGCCATCCAGTCTCTGCTGAAAACCTTCAGAGAAGAAGACTCCACCATATTCCAAAAAGCAATGAATTCCACTGTCAAACAGCTCTTACCATCAGGATGTTCTTCCTAAGATTCAGATGGAATCTCTTTTCCTACAGTTTGAACCCATTGCTCCATGTTCTAGTCTCCAGAGCAGCAGAAAACACATACCTGCTCCACCTTTGACATAGTAAGTTAAAGATTTTCCCCTGACATTATGTTTAGTTGTGTCCAGCTCTGGGGGTTGGTGCTCACCTTCATTTCTAAACCAAAGAGCTGGCGTTGTCCATAGATGCCTCCAAGGTCATGTGGCTGGTATACTTGCATGGAGCACTGTTATCTTCCCGATGGAGCGGTACCTTTTGATCTCACATTAGCCTGTTTTTGAACTGCTCAGTTGGCGGGAGCTGGCTCACCCCGCCCCCCCGGATTTGAATTGCTGACCTTTCAGTCGGCAAGTTCAGCAGCTCAGCATTTTAACCTGCTGCGCCACTGGGGAACATACTGACCTTAGATTTGCTCCCTCACATACAGTTTTTAGACAAATTACTTTAATGTTTCTGTGTTGTAAGATGTGACTGAAAATTTGTGAAAGAACTATGCAAGGTACGACATATTAATTGTGCTTTTCAAAATCAGTACCCCCAAATTCATTAAAACAATTGTAATATTGGAAAACTATTTTTTTCATCACAGACCTGTGTGATCATTATCATGTGTGCATGCAAAAGGTTTGACTAAAGATATTGTTAAACGGATGTGCCACATTTTTATCTTGCTGTTTCAAGATATTCATCTACATGTTTGTTACACATTTTAAATAAATATATTGGCTGAATTTTCCTAGAATAGCACCATCAAAACACACATAGCTTTGATGGTGAGATAAAATAGAAAGTGTGATGTCAACTAAACAAAAGTATATGGAACTTAGCCTTGGGGTCAGGGCTTTAATTTAAAATGCAAGTACAGGTGTGACATAGTCTTTCAAGCTGTGCATTCCAGGATCTAAAGAGCTTAGCCCCATCCATCATTTTTATGTCTCTGCCGATGGCCGAGAACTGTTTCAGCATGTCCCTGCCAGTACAAACAGTCTAAGTGTCTATAGGGTCTCCAACTGCAATCCAAATATGAGGTATTTCAGAAAATCATGTTGGGAAATGAAAAGGCCTTTACTTTATCTCCCCAAAAATAGATGCAAGCCTTTAATGCACTTTAGCTGAGGCAGATGTTTTGAAATAATTGATAACTTTAAACATAGCGTTTGAAGATGCTCTGTTAATCCAAGATTTTTTAAAGTGAGGCAGAGGCTCTTTCCTTTACAAAATCTATAAATTTTATTTTATATTTTTTCCTAAATATTGTCTTTTACCGATATTGACAGTCAGCAGGAATCTCATACAGAATATTTTATCAAAATCCATATCTAAGAGTTCTCTGTTGAGAAGCTGTGTCAGTGAAAACTGGTATAAAGTAATGCAAATAAGTAGCCCCAATGATTTCAGAAGGGCATTTTGAATCAAGCCCAGATCAGCTCCATACTCACTCTAATTCATGAAGGATATGTCCTGGCATTTAAAACAAATACTGCCAATCATAATCACTCTACTGCAGACTGTTTCAGTCAATCACTGCTTAATGTAATTGGCTTATTAAGTTCCCCCTCATTTTAATTTTTAACTGTGCTCTGCCCAGCTGTGGCAGATTCCTGTAGTCTTTTAATAGGATGGAAAATGAGGCCAGTAGATTAGTTGATAAAATTCTGCTTCATAAGTAAGAGGCTTAAATGATAATTTTGTTCATTAATATACATGCCTGTGACCAGTGGAGCAACCTTATCGTATAGTTGGATAAAACTGTATACATTTATATGGACCTAAATATAGTCATATCTTGTCTTGCTCTAATGTGCCATATTACCAGCTGCATGGTGGCCAGAAAGATTTCAAAATGTAATAAGTTTTCCAAACACAATTTTTATGGTAGGGAAAAATGTACCTGTTGAATGTTCAGAGGTCATCAGCTGTTACTAGACTTGTGTTTTTGGGGTAAACCTTGCCCCGTTTCGTGTTCCGGCTTTCGTTGGGGGTCCTGATCCATTTTTTGGGAGCCTCCCGATATCAGGATGGTAGATATTTTTTTTTTGGTTTGGAGCCCCAAAAGTCAGACCATTATGGGGGGGGGGCTTCCCACCCACTGGCTGCCCTCCCTGGCACGCGCTTTAAGGATGCTTCAGTTCTTCTTACCTGGCACCTGTTCTTTCTACTCTAGAGTAAGAGGCGCTCGGCTAAAGGCACTGTCAGGCGCACACACTTTCCGAGCCTGCCTCCATGCCACGCCACACATGCACTCTCCTTGTGTAGCGTGGCATGCAGGCAGGCCCAGAAAGCATGTGCACCTGCCAGTGCCTGCAGCCTAGTGCCTCTTACTCTAGAGTAAGAGGCGCTCCACTGTAGGTGTGCTTCTGGCCTGCTTGCACACCCCACCACACATGCACTCTCTTTCCAAGGCAAGGAGGCCTATTTGGCTGCAGACGAAAACAGGCTTTCGTTTCGAGCAGATTTTCATGCGGGGAGGGAGCTTCCTGTTTTGTGCTCCCAAAGAAATGGAAGATACAAAAGAAACAGTAGGAATGGTAGGAACTAATTCCATGCACATGTCTAGCTGTTACAGAGCCAGGGCCTTATTTATGTCAATTTTTTCAGTGGTAATGTATACAACTGTCTCTTTCTTGAAGAGACCTGGAAAAAAAATTCTGTTTCTAGGAGTTCTTTTTGCAAAATGCTAGGCACTGACAACAACAGGACAATAATGAGATGAAATCTGTATGGTTGGTTGTGTGCTTATTGAACAACAAAGAATCTCTATGGGGCTTAATCATACCCATGTTTATGCTGCCTGTCTAGAGATACAAAATCAGGAAAATTATCAGAAGCCAAGCAATCCATAAGACATGTTTACAGGCTGCATGAGTCACAGAGACTAAACAGGCCTGCCTCACTCTATAAGAATATTCTAAATCTCGTCTTACTGCTTCAATGTTATGCTGTTCTTCCTCTGTGAAAGTTGAGCACTATGACCCCTTTAAATTTAATTTAATCTAGACTGTGGGAAATTGGTGGATATAAATTTGATTGCCACTTCATATGACCATTTATTTTGTATATTTTGTATTATGCTTATATTAATTGTCTCAAGTTTGAAGGTATGCAGAACTGACTGAACAAATGTAACAAATTAACCAAAGCAGTACACTACAAAACATATGTACTCATATGTAAATCCTACTGCATTCATTTGCCTCCTGTAAGAATTTACAGTGATGCAAATTTGCACCAGTTTAGTTACCCTGGATTCCAAGTTGTGTAACCCAGTGTCTGATGGGTGCCAATGCTTTGAAGTCACCTGTTTGCAGTGATCAGTTAGCTCTTTATGTAGCACATCAAAGTCAAAAGCAAGAGGGTTTTATGTGTGCTTATTGAAAATTGATCGCCCAGGGGACTGTGCTTAACTTCTGAGAAAGCCAAACCATGCACACAACTATTTTTATGCTACTGCAGTGTTTCAAGGATTTCAGCCCATGTTTTATTCCTTTTAAAGTGTGATTACAAATTGAGTTAGTAAAATAAGGAAGACTTTTTATTACACGTGAATGCACAATATATATTGAAGAAAATATTTTTAACATCTCTTATATGTGTGTGTATTGACGTGAATGCTCCAAACATATAATCATGCAAGAAATGATATGTTCATTGGAAGAATGGTAACAATTCAAGTGTACTGAAAGCTGAAAGCCTGGAGGCTGTGGAACTTGGTACAATGCACCAATAAAAACAGTATTCTGTACTATCAAAATTGTTTATTGTATAGATAAAATGCTATTTACTATGAGCTCCCGGTGGTGTCACGGGTTAAACCGCTGAGCTGCTGAACTTGCTGACTGAAAGGTCGGCGGTTCGGATCCAGGGAGCGGGGTAAGCTCCTGCTGTTAGCCCCAGCTTCTACCAACCTAGCAGTTCAAAAACATGCAAATGTGATTAGATCAATAGATACTGCTCCAGCGGGAAGGTAACAATGTTCCATGCAGTCATGCTGGCCACATGACCTTGAAGGTGTCTACGGACCATGCCTGCTCTTTGGCTTAGAAATGAAAATGAGCCTCAACCCCCAGAGTCGGACACAACTAGACTTAATGTCAGGGGAAATCCTTTACCTTTACCTATGAGGACAATACCTGATTTTGCTTCTTTTTTCATTGAAGAAGGCCAAATGTAAGCGGTATTTTCTCATTCATTGCTCTGAAGCTTTTTTCTGACTACAGTTCATAGAAGACTGGGTAGAAAAGATGACATTTTCTGACAAGTGGCCACTAGCTAGTGGTTCACTAGCAACCACTTTAGGGATTTATTCTAGGGTCATAGGTGCAGCAGCTTTAATGTAAGTCTTCAGTTTCATGTGGGATAGCACACAGATGCACTGAAATCTATAACCTTGATTTTTAAAGGTATCATGATATGAGTTTTAATGTTTTGTTTAAAAACACAAATGACAGACAATTGAAGCACACCTAATTGTTCAATTTTGGCATTTTTATAGACAAAGATTTCTTAGCTGGCTGGTGAACTAGCCCTTTGCCCTCTCTCCACTTTGCTCACCTACTTCTGTCTTCTTTGCAAAAGGAAAAGTAGCAGCTTTGGGGGGAGAGGTGCCGAGAGAGAGAGAGAGAGAGAGAGAGAGAGAGAGAGAGAGAGAGAGAGAAACTGCTGAAACATTTGCTGCATGTTGTTGGTAACAAATTTATGTAAATATCTAAAACAGCCACTAGATGGGAAGGTACAATTTTTTTTAATTCAGTTATGGGACCCCAAATGATGTCATGACCCACAGTTTAATAAGCCTTACTGTCTAGACTATTTATTTTTATTTTTATTTACAGCATTTATATTCCGCACTTCTCACCCCGAAGGGGACTCAGGGCGGATCACATTACACATATAGGCAAACATTCAATGCCTTTAAACATAGAACAAAGACAAGACAAACATAGGCTCAGAGCGGGCCTCGAACTCATGACCTCCTGGTCAGAGTGATTCATTGCATCTGTGATTCATTGCAGCTGGTTGCAGCTGGCTTGCTCTCCCGCCTGCGCCACAGCCACAGTTTTACAGCCTATGCTGAATAATTGGCAGCATTTAGTCTTTCCAAAGACTATATTTCATGTTGCTAGGTTTTGGTTGTGTGTAGTTAGGGTCTTCTGATCCACAGGGATCACAGAATAGAAGTTATTTCTAATTAGGAAGAGATATTGGTTCTTATCAATACAATTAATTTTGAGTGCTCAGCGTTAATCATTAAACAAAAATGGTGATCTCAAATTTGGCCATATTGAAGTCAAAATCAGCTAGCTGCTAAGGAATGGTGTAGGTTCGTTCCCCAGCGTGCCGTGCTACCTTGACAGCCAGATAAAGAAATGCAAACTGGGGTTGAAGGCAATAAACAGAGGTTTTATTAAATTTCAGTCCTGAAATAAATCTGATACAGAGTCTCTGCTCAAAAGGAATCAGACATAAACAAGCAATACAGTGCAAGGCGTTTTATGCCTTTTGACAGCCATTTAAAGGACTCCCCCCCCCCCCCCATTGGCTCAGAAGTGGTCAAGCCAGGATCCGGGCTTTCATTGCCTGGGAACTCCCATTGACATCAGAGGTGGATGGAGTTTCCTCCATGGCAGGAAAAACACAGAGCTGTCATTTGTCCATTTGAAGCTGGCGCCATTCAGATTTCTGCTCAGACTTGGGCTTCATCATATGGTTTTAGGCAATGTAAAGAGTCTATGATGGTCTTATGTGAGTATACAAAAAAAAAAGTTGCTGGGACAATGAAAAGGCTAGATACAGAAAACTGAAGGGAAAGCATACAGAACAATATAAATCCCTTTGAGGCACAGTTCATATCTGATATTTCCAAAACACCTTGATGTTTCCTTGTAGCCTGATCCCGATTGCTTCTTAAATGGGATCTTTTCCTGTTTGCATTGCCTCCCTGAGGGGATTTTTTCTCAGCAGGACATCAAACCAGTTTCCCAGTTTACAGTTTCACAAGCACATACTTAATATCATATTATATGGTTTACAGTTATTTTAGGATATGCTGGATCATAATTCTAGCTGCCCTGCCAATGCACCCCAATATGGATGACCCCCCCGCCCACACACACATTCATATTTCTCCAATAAGCCATATCCATGAATCTGGGTATAAGGAAAACCCCAGAGTGCTTAGTTATGATGACACTCTTTGGGTAAGGCGATTGGTGATCAGGCCATTGTCTGAAGAACATTTCCCTTCCTCCTCCCCCAGGGCTCTGGGTTTGACAAATGATTGATTTAATCCTTTTGGGAATCTCCAGGCTTCAGGGGATTTTGGCAAGAAACCATTGGGAAAGGCTGAGCCATTGAACCTTTGATACTGCGGAAGTTATACTATAGAGAGAGAGAGAGAAAGAGAGAGAGGGAGGGAGGGAGAGGGAGAGAGGGGGAGAGAGAGAATAAAAATTATTTTGTAATTGTTTTTGGCGGGGGCTGATTTTTTGACAACAATATAATACAAACTTCTACAATGCAAACTTCAGATACAAATGCATTCTGTTCACAAATGTGAAGGCCTACAGTAGTTTTGGCAAAGAAGAATTCCTACAGTATCCCAAATTGATACATACTCTAAAAAATGGGAAGTATTGTTACTATGTTGCTTGTTCATTCTATTGCAGATAGTTGTCTACTTGGTTTTAAATCTATTGGACAGCGTCCTACTAGACACCTGACTTACCCAGCAGATTTATTTCGGAGTGTTTAGTTGCCATGTCACAAGAGTGATGTTCATTATCTATCTCAGGGGTGTCGTTTTCACCAAGGGCCACCTCAGTTTTAAGGTTGCCTTCAAAAGCTTGTTTGTAATTTTTAAGACGGATTTTAAGGCACCGCTCCCTCTGCCAAGCACTATGTCTTCTGAGTCTGCTGCATTTGAAACACGGCTGGGGATGATGGGAGTCACAACCCAACCATCACTTGTTTAGAGGGCAAGGCTTGCCTTCTGCTTTGGAGACTAGATCACAATGAAGCCAAGGAGCCAGTTGGCAGGAAAATAAATTCCACTTAAACTTTAGAAATAACTTCCTATTTGAACTAATTGACTATAGAATCTGGATTGAGGTGCAGCCTCCTTTTCTGAAAGTTTTTTAAGCAGTGGCTGGATGGCAATCTGTCGGGAGAGCTTTGATGGTGTCTTTTTGCATGGCAGAAGGGGATTGGACTGGATGGCCCCTAGGATCTCTTCCGTGATTCTATGGTTTTGTGTGGCTCTGAAGTTGGGGAAAGGTGCACTATACTGCATCCAGTCACTAGAGGGAGATATGGCAAGAGGATATCTTAGTCTGCATGTGTATCTTTGCCCAGGTTCAAACTTGACAGTTTGTTTTCATGCACCTGGAACTTGTGGGACAAACAAATTGACATGGTGAGCCAGATTAGGCCTGTGGGCCTTGCATTCGACACATGTGGCCCTAACCACCAATTAAAGGTAAAGGTAAAGGTTTCCCCTGACATTAAGTCCAGTCGTGACCGATTCTTGGGGGTTGATGCTCATCTCCATTTCTAAGCCGAAGAGCTGGCATTGTCTATAGACATCTCCAAGGTAATGTGGCCGGCATGACTGCATGGAGCGCCGTTACCTTCCCGCCGGAGCAGTACCTATTGATCTACTCACATTTGCATGTTTTCGAACTGCTAGGTTGGCAGGAGCTGGGGCTAACAGCGGGCGCTCATTCTGCTCCCGGGATTTGAACCTGGAACCTTTTGATCCACAAGTTCAGCAGCTCAGCGCTTTAACACACTGTGCCACCAGGGGCCCCAACCAACAATTATGACCTGGTTAATGGAAGATTCCATGTTATCCTGGAGTTTGGTATGGAGTAGAGCCTAGCATAGACTAAATTCTAGGCTTTAAGAAAGCTGACTTCAGTAAAATTACAGAAATAATGGGTGTAATTCCGTAGTAGGTAAAGGTAAAGGTTTTCCCCTGACATTGTCTAGCTGTATCCAACTCTGGGGGTTGGTGCGCATCTCTGTTTCTAAGCTGAATCGCCGGCGTTGTCTGTAGTAACCTCCAAGGTCATGTGGACGGCATGACTGCATAGGGCACCATTACCTTCCTGCTGGAACGGTACCTATTGATCTACTCACATTTGCATGTTTTTGAACTGCTAGGTTGGCAGAAGCTGGGGCTAACAGCGGGAGCTCACCCCAGTCCCCGAATTCAAACCACTGACCTTCCAGTCAGCAAGTTGAGCAGCTGAGCGATTTAGCTGGCTGCACTACTGGGGGCTCCTAATTCCGTAGTAAGGAATACTAAAAGAGAGGGGAGAAGAGTTGAGTTCATGAGAGATGGGAGCTTCTAAAGAGTGAGATATTGTGAAGATACAATTTCACACAATTCAAACAAGAAGAAAAAATGTTACATATTTAAAGAAACAAAGATGAGTTGCTAAAATGGGAGGCTGGGTTGCCACCTATCAGGATGCATTGTGCTTCCTTGCATGGCAAAATGGGTCTGAACTGAATGGGACTAGTGTCTTCCAATATGTTTCTACACTTCTGTATGGCCTTTCTGCCCTTTTCTGTCTTTGAGCAGAACAGTTTTTGCATCAATTAGGATTTTATTGAAACAAGTTGTAGCTTACCTCTTTCACCATATGCTTGTGTTCAACCTTTCTATCTCAGTTCAAATCAATATATCATACAGAACCACCTCCGAAAGAATGAAACATATGTATGTTTTGATTTCCTCCTCTCCATTTTACCAGATGATTCTGTGTGTTTGAGAGGGGAAGATGTTTTGGCAGTTTAACAAGGAAATGTTTATTTCTGCTTTATTAAGGAAAAAAACCAAAGGTCTATGACTATTTCATTTCAAAACCACCAAAAATAATTATAGATATTTTACTACATATATGTAAAGAGAAACTGCACGAGTTACAAATACCCACTTTGTATTTCATGTTTATATTATAAAACAGCACAGTTTCTCTGTTGGTCTAATGTTATACACTTAAATCTTTAATAGCGAGACAAGAATGGTTTAACTGAATTTGGATTTTATTTTCAGTTACCAGTGACATTATTTGAAAGTTGGACTGTTTCCAGAAAACTCTATTAACGGCTGCAGGTTTTTTTTTTTGAAAAAGTAGTGCTTATGAACACTGTCTTTTTATTCAGAAGTCCTTGAAAGTTACCATTATGCGTTCATAATTTCCCCCCACCTTGGCATGTTATTGCAGGGCTCTTAAACACAAGCTGCTCCGTTTCACAGCTTCCTGAGCCATCTACAGAGCACCACTTTGTTAGTAATTCCTTGGCTCCCCCTCTCCCTGAGAGTAGGTGGAGTCTCTTTTTGAAAGCAGCGTATAGAAGACTCCCTTCTGCTCTGGACCTACCCAGCCTTTTCCTTTCTTACATTGAAAATCTCTGATAGACCGTGGAATTGTGTGAGAGAGGAGTGACCTCATAGCCGCTCGCAGACCTGGAAACAAGCATGTTCCTTTGCAGCATGCTCTGAAAGGAGTGCTTTCTTGTCTCTCATTAAATGAGCTTACGGCTTGAGGCAGATGTTGGTGAAGGTGGTTTTAGGAGAGAGCAAACCCTGAAAGAGAAGAAGAGAAAGTGGCTGGAATTACAACTTGTGACACACGGCTGTTCCTGCCTTTGTGAGGATGTCACCATTGTTCAATTGGGTGGCAAAGGTAGGCGGAGATTTTAACTCATCTATTCCCTTCTGTGGCTCTGACTGTATTTTTACATTGAGATACTGCTGGAGTAAAAGGAAACTCAACAGTAAAGTTCCATTCAAGAAAAATAACTATATAAATGGGTATATAATAAAATACCTATCGCACTCTGAAAACATATGTAAGTGAACCCTTACAGTGCAGTCAGATTGCGCTCCCTTGCAGTAGCAGGGCTTCAAGTTGCACTTCTTGCTTCGCCAAAGTTTTGTGGAAGCGGGAAAAAGAAAATTTAACATTGACTACAGCAGATGAACTTTCGTCATTCATTTAAATCTAGCCATTCTCGTATTTGTTCTGGATAGTTTGGAATCATATTATGCTTGTTTGATTTTAAAATGTAGAGAGACTTCTGTTGAAATTTGGATTTAGGTAAGTGTGCACAGAGCAATCTGAACAAAAGTGTCAGAGGTAGTTTATATTTTAGCTGTCTGTCCAGAAAGCTTGATAGTCACTCCCACTGAAACTCTGCTTTCTTCCAAGTGAGGGCATGGAGCAGTAAAAGGTAAAGGTTTCCCCTGACGTTAAGTCCAGTTATGTCTGACTCTGGGGTGTGGTGCTCATCTCCATTTCTAAGCCAAAGAGCCGGCATTGTCCGTAGTGACCTCCAAGGTCATGTGGCCAGCATGACTGCATGGAGCACTGTTACCTTCCCTCCGGAGTGGTACCTATTGATCTACTCATATTGGCATATTTTCGAACTGCTAGGTTGGCAGGAGCTGGAGCTTACAGCGGCCACTCACGCTGCTCCCGGGGCTTGAACCTGGGACCTTTCGGTCTGCAGCTCAGTGCTTTAATGCACTTTGTCACCGGGGCTCCTGTGGAGCAGTAGCAGGCAATAATTGTGATAAGAAAAATATACTGTTTGGGATTGTTGACTGGTTTGGGATTGTTGACAAACAGCCCAGAACACACCCTAAAATAAAACTGGGACTGGGGAACAAAATCCCAACCAAAAGTATTTTAATGTTGATCACATTTATCTCCTGGTACACACTTATTGTACCATAGAAAAATGCTTGGGACTAGAAGTGTTTTACATCTCGTATTTCCTCCCAGATTTTGGTAAACATGTATTTGCATATTCATACATAATGAGAAACCTTGGAGATGGGACATAAGTCTAAACACAAGATTCATTTATTAACACATAGCCTGAAATTTCTGTTAAGAACCAACTAAAAACCTTCCTGTTTAAATAGTAATTTAGTGAAGAAAACTAATGAGGAATGACAGGAATATCATATGTTATGGACTGGAGTTGAGTGCATTACATGTCTTGATATGATGCCACATGAACTTTGAATGTATATTGTAGTTGTTTTTCTTAATTTGTTTATTTTATTATGCTTATATTTATTGTGATGTACTCTGATTGTTGTTTATGTGATTTTAATATGTTGTAAGCCGAGATATTATTATTATTATTATTATTATTATTATTATTATTATTATTATTAGCAAATAATCAGAAAGCAAAAGTGTCTTTATATCAACCATCCATTTTTTAATTTTGGAATTCTATATAAGGGATGCGCGATCTGTACTTTCTTCAAATGTAGTAGATTGGTTATGGTGGGATGGAAAGAATAATTTAATTCACATTTGCTAATTTCCTTGGGTACCTTCTGAAACCCAATGTATTCCTTTAAAGCTGTAAAGGCAGTCACTAACTTACGAACAATATAAGTTCTGTGGGTTTGTTCTTAAGCTGAATTCGTAAGTATATTTTTAAGTGCAAGTCCAGCTCCACTTTAGCTTTGGATAGCACTGCCATGATGTTTCTTTTGCTCTCTGTGCCCCTGTTCAGAAGAGTTCATCTCACTTACTGTCCCTGTGGATAATTGGATTTTGAAAAATGTGGCTTGTGGAAACAAATACTGGTGCTAAAGTTTCAGTGGAGACACCTTTTCCCCATGATAACTCTTTCAGGAGTGAATTTCCCTTTCTAGGGGTAGATTTCTCTCACTTCCTGTTGTCTCACCCCCGTTCTTAACTATGAGTCATTTGTAGGTTAGATGTTTGTAACTCAGAGACTGTCTGTATATGGTTTATTGAGGTCTGGAAACTCATATTCCAAAATGTCAGCAGTTGAAACAGTTCATCTCACTATTCTACTATTGGGGCTAACAGAAACTATATATGGCATAAAGTAAGCTGTAGCCTATTCTTCTTTCGTGTCTCTACCTTCTGATTCAGATTTCATGTCTTGGATGGAACAGAAAGCTCTGTGGTGTGCTACTGCCCACAGGACTTGGTTGCTAACTATACAATGAAATATCTCCCCCTCACATCCTTTTTGCTTGACAAATGGACTTAAGGTGGTTAGTTGTGGCTGTGCTGGGGAGGACAGAGCAGTTTCTAAACATAATTTTGGGACTGTATTTCCATTGCCAGAAATAAATTGTACAGTTTATTTAACAGCAACACAGAATTAGTATTTTATTTTGGTCAGCAAAACAAATATAAGTTTGTTCAAATCTAGAGTAGGAGTATTGACAAAGCAGGAGTAAGTAAACATACACAGACATGCATAACACTGTTGTGAAATGTATTTTACAGTCTCCACTGTAAGCTTCCCTTATAAGAGCTGTGTTCCATTGTTCCCATTTTACAGAAGAGGAACTGAAGTTGAAGAACAGGGATTTGTCCAAGGCCACCTAGTGAGTCAGCACTCAGCCAGACATCTGATGTCAGACTACCTACATCCATATCCTAACACTGGGTCAGCTATTCATCACTTGAACTAGAATGACCTAGTTCTAACCTTTTATATTACAGCAACACTTGGAGAAAATTAATGCAATTCAAATGCACATTCAGTTGAACCTTGATTTAAGAGCATCCTAACTTAAGAGCATTTTGAGTTAAGAGCTGATGCTGAGCCCAGATTTTACTTTGTCATATGAGCAGTATTTTGAGTTAAAAGCTAGTGCCAGAGGGAGCACTAGCACAAGAGGATAGGGCTTTAGGGTGTCAAGGGAGCAGCCCCTGCGCCTTGTGCTGTTGTCCGCTTTAGGAGATTGCTGTCTGCTTTATTCTTGTCCACTTTGGGTTAGTTGATTTTGTGTGCTTTTTATTCCTGGTATGTTTAGCTTCATGAACAGAGAGAGGGAGAGAGCTCAAGAGAGGGAGAGAGGCTGGAATGAGTACAGTATGAAAAAAGGATGCTTCTGCCTCTTCACATTGTACTTTGTGCTTCCTTGTCACAACTTTGTGTTTCTGCTATTGCGCCACAATTTTGTGTGTCTACTGGGTTCAAATCCTGAGAGCGGAATGAGTACCCGCTGTTAGCCCCAGCTCCTGCCAACCTAGCAGTTCGAAAACATGCAAATGTGAGTAGATCAATAGGTACTGCTCTGGTGGGAAGGTAACGGCGCTCCATGCAGTCATACCGGCCACATGACCTTGGAGATGTCTATGGGCAATGGCTCTTCGGCTTAGAAATGGAGATGAGCACCAACCCCCAGAGTCGGACATGACTGGACTTAACGTCAGGGGAAACCTTTACCTTTATCTTTATTTTAAAAACACATAACAAAAATGAGGGGGTTCGGGAAGCAGAAACAGATTACTAGCATTTTAATGGGAAAATTTGCTTTGAGATAAGTGTGATTTGGGTTAAGAGATCAGTCATGAAACAAATTAAACTCTTAACTCAAGATATCACTGTACATACTGATTTCTTCAAACTTAATTTCAGATTTCAAACTTCCTTAATTTTTGTTTAAAATTTAGGAGCAAAAAACCAATGAAATAAAGTGAATATATTTCTCTCTGGTAACAATTTTAGTGTGGATTTCAGCATCTCTGATTGATTCTTCAGTCTATTCTGGGATATTTACAAAGACACTAAGTACCATGGCTACAAAAATGTTCCAAGAGTGGCCTTGAGAGAGATTAAATGAGATCTAAAGAAACTTAAGTTCTTCTCCCACTTTATGTGCTGCATTAGATCTGTCATCTGTTCTGACATACTAAACATTTGTTGATCTTGCTTGGTTCATTGAAGCCTTGGAGTAGGAATAAAACGATACACTTCCTATACTCATGTATACATTCATACACATAAGTCTAGAAAATTTAGTTTAAAATAGACCCAAAAGTCCTGGGTCAACTTGTCCACATGTCAGTGTAAGTACTGTACTTCAACTCTTTTCATAAACAGAACCATCCCCTTTTCTGAGTAGAGTGATGAAAGGCAAGAGCTTAGTCCATCCCGGGAATACCTAAAAGAAACATCAACTTCCTCTAGTTTTTCTGTCGTGGCACTGCTTTTGGCCTTTTTGAATGCCTGAAAGGAGTAATGAAAGCAGAGGTTGTCTTTCTTGGGTGGCATTGGTGCTTTCCTGCCTCTGTGGAATGACTTCCAGCTTATCTACATGTTATATCAAAATCCATAATTTTGGACCAAAAACCTACCCTATATTTATACATGAGGTCACCTTATACACAAATATATATGGTTATACTTGACTTTAACCCTGTAGTAGGTTACTTCTGTTTATAACAGCATACTTCATTTACTTGTCTGTATTCTGTTCCACAATTAGCTACTGTAGCCTGTTGCCGCCTGGGCAGCAACAGGCCTAGATGGATAGTTATAAGATCTTTTTGATGACATAACCAAGCTAAGTTTGAAAACAAGTTTAACAAAGTTAGTCAAATAATGGAAATGGGTGCAGGGTGCATCAAGATGTATACTTTACAAAATCTAAGAATTGGTTCAAAATCTAGGTATTCAGCTGTCAAGGAGCCGACGGAAATGTACTTCCTTCTTAATGATACTTAATGGTGTTAGTAGACCAAGTTGGGAAATGTTTTAAACATTTTCCCTGATGTTTTTTATACTCACCCATATCTTTTCCTGAAATCATTTGTAGACATTATCTTAATTACTCAAAGTATTCTGATGTCCTTTAAAGAAACACTTGTACCATTAAAAACTAATGTGCTAAAGCAAAAAAATTGCAAGCTACTACCTATGGTTAGCAAAGGATGCCATCCATAGCTCCACAGATGAGTATCAACACATATACTGCTACTGATCAATTCTTGATTCCCAGAGTACTGAATAGCATAATTAAGATTTGCAATATGAGAAGTGACATGCTATTTAAAGAACTGAAAGTATTCCTTTGATTCTGTTTAAAATCTGAGTTTTACATGCCACTGTATTAATAATGATGCAGTGCTTTAAAATGAACTTTTTACAACCCTATCACAACCACTACTATGTACATTCAGGGTCTCCATGACAGGGAGTGCAAAATGTTCATCCCCAGCCTATCAATTGGCCCACAGTCCAAGGACTTACCTTGTGCGATGAGGTCCAACCACTTCTATGGCAGTTTGCTATTTTTATTTTTTAAATGCTACACTTCATGTAATTGTGAAGTTTCTTTTAAAAATAAAAAGGGGGAAGTGGCACAGCAGAAGAGTGGACTTATGCCAACCATCTGGAACTGCAGTTTCACATTACTAAGACATCACAGTTGTGCAACACCAGCAGTGGTGCAAAGAAAAGAGTGACAATGCCAGTAAGTAGCCACTATCCCAAGTAGCGGATACACTACATATTGCAGCTTCATGTGGTAATGTCCAAGTTGATCAGGCTTGGTGTTTGCCATAACACATACAAATCTGAATTCTTTCTGCACCCACTGTCACAGGCTGATTGGTTAGAAAGAGATGGTGGGGTTTTTTTCGGTCACTAAAAAGATCAAACTAATCATGTGCAAACTCAGAAACACTGATTACAGTACTGCATATTCTTTGTTAATGTCTTTTACATTTCAGAAATTGCACTTGATACTGAATAGTAATACATATTGCTGGCTGCTATATCTCCCAGGGAGGTATGTTTGCAGAACCATCTTTAATCAGAGAAAACTAGTACTGAAAACAAATCTTCACAGTATCTGAGCCAATTTTGCCATTTCTACCATGTTATCTGGATGCCTTTCATGGTCCTTTCCATGGAGGAGTCATTCCTGTTGTCTCCTGATTTTCTTACATGCAGTATACACTTGGAATATAACTTCTAAAATTATTTCCTATGGTGAGATGAAGGACCTCATCAAGTGGACTCTTGGCTCCATTTCCATGCGCTGTAGAAACGGAGCCCCATGGGAATCTCATGGAGGATATCACATGATGTAAAGGCACTTCTGGTGGGATTTCGTAGGGCTCCATTTCCGCAGCGCATGGAAATGGAGCCGAACACCCATCCTCAGGAGTTGTGTGTTACTGGACTCCAAATATCTGAAAATTAGGAAAGACTGGGAAAGGAGGTGCAATATCTAGACATCCCAGAAAATGGGGAAAGACAGTAGGGAACAAAATAAGACATGTTCACTGGCTTCCCTATACTCCTCGTCTCTCGCTTCTGGGATGAAGTCTGAAGGCAGAGGACTTTTTCTTTTTAGAACGAAAGTGATATAGCTTTGTGATACTGCCATCTGCAGTAAAAGATTTTCAGTTTAGCAACTGTAAGAAATTCATGCTAGAAACCCAGAAAAGCCACAATGGATAAAAAAAATGCTACTGAGTTAGATGGAGCAATCTGATTCAAATCAAACTTGTTGATTCCTTTGGAATTTGTCTTTTAATAGAAGTCCCGCAAAAGACACCTGTTGTCAGGCATTTCAGTGAGACATGTGCATCCTCTACAGTATTAGGGATGTTTCCTATCCTAATTATAGAACTATAGAAAAACAGCATTCTGGAGCATATGGGTTTTAAAAAAAACTGCTTCAATAAAATTGCAAAGTAAAGCTACTGTATGTCCCTGGGATCCTTTATAACAGTGGTTCTCAACCTGGGGTCCCCAGATGTTTTTAGCTTATAACTCCCAGAAATCCCAGCCAGTTTACCAGATATTAGGATTTTTGGGAGCTGAAGGCCAAAAACGTCTGGGGACCCCAGATTGAGAACCACTGTTTTCTAAGATTGTTACTTCTCTTTATTCCAGTATCCCAAAATCATGGTAAAGTAGACTAGATTACTATATTTTTTATTTACTGTTAAAGTGGAATCTACACTGTAAAACGCTATCCTTGAGGAGCTGCTACTATTTGTTGGTTGAGCATGCTTGCCTCTGAAGTACTTTCCTGGAGATGTAGCAGTCAGATTGCCCTCACATCCAATTTAGATTAAGATTAAGACTAAAAATTTAAAACTATTGTTTTATTTATCCATGCATATATTTTAATGACGTAAATTAATTTACATTTATTTTAACATGATTAAAAGATATAAACTGCAGTTAGTCATAATATTAAAATATAACTAAACTGATTGTGTTAAGTGACATAAAAGCAAAATTAAAAACAAGAAAAAGGGGAAAAGGCAACACCCTTCCTCCATGTTAACAAGTCACTTTCTTAGCAGTCAGCCAGCTTCTCAATTTTTTTTCAGCTTGTCTGACTCAAAAAGACTTTGTCTGTTGGCAAAAGGACAGCAGAGAGATAGGCAAACCAGCTTGCCTTAGGAAGGATTTCCACAACCTGAAAACAGTGATCAAGAAGACCTTCTCTTTATGTATTAACCAATAGGGCTGCCAGTATGGTGGGACAGATAATCATTCACACTTCACAAGGCAGGCTATTACTAGACATGTATGCGAAATTCGTTCCTACCATTTCTACTGTTTCTTTCGTGTTTTCCGTTCTTCGGAAGCACAGTATAGGAAGCCCCCTCCACACACAAAAATCTATTCAACATGAAAACCTACCTTCATGTGGATCTGAACTTGCCTCCTTGCCTTGGAAAGTGAGTGTGTGTGTAGTGGGGCATGCAGGCAGGCAGTCCAGGAGCTCAGCTGCAGGCTCACCACTCATGCAGTCTCGGAGAGTGTGATGGGGCGTGTTTGTTGGGGTATCCAGGCAGGCAGGCCCAGAGTGTGCCTGCAGCTGAGTGCCTCTTACTCCAGAGTAATAAGTACTTGGCTGCTGGCTGCATATTATTGGCGACAAATGATTCCTAGCAAGAAGTATCATTTCCTGAGATAGGAGTCCAAGTTCTGCTTATTTACAGAATATTGTAATATGGATTCTAGTAGTAGTGGTTATATCCATAACGAAAAATGCCCAGGCAAAGTTATTGACTATGTTCTTACAGGAAAATATACCATAACTACTAAGATAACCCCAGGAAGAATGTGATGCAGAAAAGTAGGACACTAAACCATGGGGACAAAGACAATTCTGAGCACAAAACATAAAATAGGACAGGCAAATGCAGATCAAATATGTGGGATTAACAACAACTGGGCTATTTTGTCTTTAGAATTGGGATTGTTAGCAAACACTGAGTAAGTACAACCTGTATGAAACTAAGCAATTGAGACACAAACTTGAGAGCGGATTTTAGACAACAATGCAATTATTCTTTGTCCTAGTGCATTAGAGCACATGATATGTCTGAAGATGCTTTCAGTAAATGGAAAATAAGATCAGGAACCTAATGTATTACCTGTTTCTAATGCACTTCCAAGAACATGTGACACAGAGGAAAGGCAGCAGGTTTCCTTGTATAGAAATATTTTTAATTGTTAAGAGAGCTTATAAAGAGTTTTATAAAGAGCACAATTTAACCAAGCCGTCCTGGACAAAACAAAGGATCTTGATACTAAATGTACCTTACATTCTGTGCTAGGTCTATATTTACTATGAGTTCTGCAAGGGTAGTCTGCCATTGTGCCTTCCTTTAGTTGACTTGGTTATTGTTCAGTTCCCATAATACAAGGATTGATTATTTAAATTTTATTTCTTAAAGCTGTATGTTTGCTTCCCCAAGTAAACTTTCAAATTTGTTTGAAAGATAGAGCCTATGTATTTTGTCTACTTGGATGGGACAGTTTTATATTCTTGGTAGTTTCTCAGCCTTTAGCATTCTAGATAAGTAAAATTAAACAAGTAGTTTATCATATTTTACGATTAATTCAGGGAAATGTTACCTCTGCCTGAACCAACTGGGAAGAGTAAGATGTCATGCCCATGTTTGCTCAGTTAAATTGCACTTTTAATTAAGCAGTTGCAGCCATTGAAGTAAGCTGACGGCAAAGGGGGTAAATGGAGGCAGGGGGAGTATAAATTTCAACAGCTGGGAAAAGTGGAACAACACAAAATAACTGGGCCTGTCTTTACCATGTTGGTGGGAATGTTGGACTCAGCTGGCTTTCAAAATGGTCAGCTGGTTATGTTTTGCTTCCCTCACATGCAGAAAGCAAGGGGTGTATGAAGCCATTTCCGTAATCACTGACATTCCTGGCCTCTGCCCTTTTTCATTTCTTGAGAGAACAGGACTTTGGGAAAACCTCCACATGCCAAATTGGATGAAGATTATAAGCACAGTTCAGAGGCTCCTCTCCCCTGTTATATACTGTTCTGTTTATTTCTGGATTGTTTGTTTTATTTCATATGGCTGATTATGTTGTGTACTAGTGCTAGTTAAGTGTAAGAAAACATACTGAACTGCTAGGGCTTGATCTATACATTTTGAATAACTATGAGGTACATCCCTTTTAAAGGCCTCCTTGTTCAGAATGTAGCAGTGAGAATGGAGTGTGAAAACTGAATATCAGAAGCTTTATAACAGTGGTTCTCAACCTGTGGGTCCCCAGGTGTTTTGGCCTACAACTCCCAGAAATCCCAGCCAGTTTACCAGCTGTTAGGATTTCTGGGAGTTGAAAGCCAAAACATCTGGGGAACCACAGGTTGAGAACCACTGGTTTATGCCAAAGCAGACCTTTGTTCCTGAGAATAATTTCCCCCAGTGCCATTGCAGAGATGGGGGAGTCTTCTCCACGGGTGGGGTGAGATGAACATTGCTTTCCTACCAACATTTGTTAATTAGGAAGAGCAGACAAAGCTAAGGTGGGTTTTGGAAGCAGAGAAATCCTGAAATTGATGTACTGATGGGGAAGATATCCAAATTAGCCTACTAGGAAAAGCAAATCTTTCTCCCTTTCCCACCCTCTAGCTGAGTTAAGTGAAGATATACCCTGTTTCCCCTAAAATAAGACATCCCCAGAAAATAAGACCTAGTAGAGGTTTTGCTGAATTGCTAAATATAAGGCCTCCCCCGAAAGTAAGACCTAGCAAAGTTTTTGTATGGAAGCATGCCCCCCGAACAGAACACCAGAGCATGCAGGATCGGTAAATGTACCTACCATAGAGTATTGTATATGGAAATAATGGTAGTAACAAGAAATTCTTGATAGGATTCACAGTTTGTCTGGTTATGCTGGTTTGTGATGACCACTACTGTACAGTATATAATAAATGTTCATTTTTTGTTCAACAATAAATGTGAATTCTTCATGGAAAAATAAGACATCCCCTGAAAATAAGACCTAGAGCATCTTTGGGAGCAAAAAATAATATAAGACACTGTCTTATTTTCAGGGAAACACGGTATGTACACTGTAGAATTATGCAGTTTGGCCCCACTTTAACTGTCATGATTCAATACTATGAAATCCTGTGGGATGTATTTTGGTGACGCAACAGGCACTTTTTGGCAAAGAAGGATAAAGATCATCTCCCAAGATTGCATAGCAAATGCACCCTGAGTGGAAGCTACTTATTCTCTTTAAATATGGTTTAAAAGGTTTTCCCCTGACATTAAGTCTATTCGTGTCCAACTCTGGGGATTGATGCCCATCTCCATTTCTAAGCCGAAGAGCTGGCATTTTCCATAGACACCCCCAAGGCCATGTTTCTGGCATGACTGCATGGAGCACTGTTACCTTCCTGCCGGAGTGGTCACTATTGATCTACTAACATTTGCATGTTTTCGAACTGCTAGGTTGGCAGAAGCTGGGGCTAACAGCAGGAGCTCACTCTGCTCTCTAGATTCGAACCACCAACCTTTCAGTTGGCAAGTTCAACAGATCAGCAGTTTAATCTGCTGCACCACTGGGGGCTCCTCTTTGAATGTAGTTTGGAGCAGTTGACGTAAACTGAGGATAAAGTGGGAGCAGGCGAGAGATATGTGGACTTTTTTAAAAGAAGTGAAAAATTTGGACAGTAGAAAATTAATTCTGATTATCTTGGCTAAACTGACACTGTTAGAGTCTATAGTGTCCACACTCCACAAAGCAAGCTCCAGACCTGGGAGGAAACCTCACCAGTGGATGGTAATCATGCTCATTGTGAGATTTTCATCTACAATTTTGAGCTCAAGTTTCACATGCCAGTTAATGAAATAGTGCATGATTTCTGCAGGCTTATATTGGCCTATTGATGTTCTGATCATTGATTTGTGGTTTTGGTGGGAGAGGGGGTGTTTTTGACATGACCATCAGAACGACCCATTCATCCACCATGCCGTGTTCACATGCTTCTTGAGTTTTTCATCAGGCTAAAACCTTTGAAGTGTATGTCACTTCATTCAAGATATTTTGAATTTTATATTGTAGATTTGGCATAATCAGCTCCATTCTCATCATTTTCATGATGAACCTGCATGGTTGGCTGTGTCACAACTAGCAGGTGTGAAAGTAAGTGGGGAAGTCCTGGGCATTGGGGTGGCTTTTTTTTTAGTCACTTGCAGGTTGAGCAACTGCAGGTCTGGCACAGCTCAGATCATCTCACTAGTTTCACCTGGAACTAGCCAATTTCAGCTCAACTATAGGCTCATTTTGTATCAGTATACAGTTTTTCTCTCTCCTTGGCCAAGCATTTGTCTAAGTTAAGATGCTGGTTCAGTACCAACTATACTCTTGAATCCTAATGAGTTAGAAGTGTCCTGAGCAGGAGGTTATTAGTATCAAAACTAATGCTATAAATTGTATCTTGAAATATACTGAGAATAGAATACAATTTGAGTGATAAATAGTGAGCATCAACTAGAAGAACTATAAATCTGTAGTGGTCACATGAAATTTCTACCTGTTTCTCATTCCCTTTTAAATAAAAACAAATGTCGCTCTCTAGAGAAAATGTTCTGCGTGACGTACAAAACTGTTGAACTGCGACAGCAAGTCTGCACCCAAAATTGTTCCTATAAAATTTTGAGATGAAATGTTTTACGATAACTGGAGTCCAGATAGTTTCACACGGTCCAGATTAGTCTTAATTCGCAAGAAGTAAAAAAAAGATGGATAAACATGCAGCAGCAGCAAGAAAAAGCCAGAGATATTCTATCACTTTTGGATTTAGGAATGCTTAATAATCCAAATGAGTAATATAGGCAAACGCATTGCATGGGTAAACTGTAAACTCTAATCTTTTGAATAGTGTTTAAACATGAAAGTAAACAAGATTGATTATAATGGTTTGAGAGTTTTAAAGCAGACTAAGTCGTGTTTGTTCAAGTAGAACGGGAAGTACAGATTTGTTCTGTTTCTGTTTTGTTTATAGTAGTCTATGAACTGTAACAAAGAAACTTCATTTATTTTACAAAGAATAGATACCATTTTATTATAAAATACACAAGACACTTTGTACATAGTTGTAAAACACTTGATTTTAAACTATGAAACTTTTGTCCAAGTATGTTTGATTTCTCTTTGACCTCTCCATATATTATGTGGGTTGAAAATGTTCACCTAAAGCTATCGAAAGTGAATGAAGCAATCCTCCACATTTGCTGAAGTTAGGGACCCAGAACCCATGCAAAATGGGAAAATACACTAATAAAAATCTATTTTCCCCCCTCAGAAAAGTACCTCTAGGGATCAGTAAGTTCTCCTGTATATGTCTGTGGTCAACTTCCAGCAGAACCATAGAGTTGTGTTAGAGCAGTGGTTCTCAACCTTGGCTCCCCAGATGTTTTTGGCCTCCAACTCCCAGAAATCCTAACAGCTGGTAAACTGGTTGGTATTTCTGGGAGTTGTAGGCCAAAAACATCTGAGGACCCCAGATTGAGAACTACTGTGTTAGAGGATCTAGAGATTCCTAGGGAGATGTTCAAGATTCATATTAATAGAAGTCATGAATAATGACCTCCTCAAACATTAAACTTGCAAATATAGATAGCTCAATGTACTTTTTAAAAAAGCATTTCATAAAGGGATCTTTAGATAACTTTTCAGAGATCAGTTGTCTAAAAGTCCCTTCTGAATGTAGTCTCATGGCTACATTTATTTACCAGTCCCTACTACTTTTATTCTCTAAATTTGCCTGACATACATACTTGGGGACCTAAAATTATTTATTATTTATCCCCTGGTTCTGTGTATAAAATAATACATGGAAGAAGCAAATATAGGTTTAACCCTTATTGAGGTACACAGGAAATTGAGTCCACAAGAGTCAATTGAAACAGCATTAGACCTGCAAGATAAGCAAGGTTGCCTGAAGAGAAGTAAACAATGTCTCTGAATTTTAGAGAATTACCATCAATTTAAGTAGTTTGTTTTGTTTGGCTAACAAAAGACTACTTGGACAAACATTATCCACACAAATCATCTGCAATTATTCTTTTCTTTGCAAACATAGATGACTGACAGCAACCTCACTCCACATGGGTTTTGGAGAAAATGACATGAAAAGGAAGATCAAGGACCTAAAGCAAGGGCAGCGCTTTATTCCATTACCCTTCTTTCCCTAAACTGGAGGAAGAAGCTTTTTCTTCTGCCCTTTCTTCTGCTTTCATGCCTTGCCATCCGAAGAGGACCTTTGTCATGCTTAGTCCCTACTCCAGCATTGACCTGTGTATATGTCAACTTACTTTTTGCGGTAGATTTTTTTGTCATTTTTTTATATCTTACACACGAGTGTATATGGCACTTGCACATTTTATTATTCCATCTATTATTTATAGTATTTATATACCACTTTATGTAATATAATTTCTAAGTGCAGTACTCCTCTGATACGATATAAAAATAGTATAATACTATTAAAAACATTTTAAAACAATAAATAATTAATAGGAAAAAGGAGAAGTTACCACAAAATGAAGTTAGCCTGCATAAACAGGTATGTTTTCAATAGGTATTTCAAACTGAACACTGTACCCATCTCTAGACCATTTGGAATGGGTGTTCCAGAAGGAATATGCAACCTCTAACCAAGGTGTGCTTTCACTGTTGCATAAATAGATGCTGTGGATTGTGGGACAACCAAATAAAGCCTCTGTTGAGTATCTTGGGTACATACAAGAGCAGGCAGTTTATTAAGTATCTTGTCTTTGAGGTGTTGAGGGCTTTTAATGTTAACACCAATACTTTGAACTAATTGGTAGATAACAATGCATGAATAGGGAAAAACTACTCCTGCACCCTGGAAAAATTGTAGTGCATTAACTGAAGCTATTAGTGGTCTCTTGAGTGACATTTTCCCACCGGTATTATAGAACAGAGACTTTTTGTCCATTCTGCTTCTGCAGAATTCTGGGAAACATAGCTTAGGGAAGTCGAAGACCTTTCTAGCTAAGAACTCCAAAGGCTCCACCCTGAACTACATTTCCCAGAATTCTGCAGGAGCAACTTGGATGATTGGCAGATAATAGCCTCATTCTATGGTGGGAAAACATCAAAGATTGTCTTAAGTAATTTGTACATCCAGTGGTTGAGGCAGATTCAGGAGAAACTCTTCCAAAAATACATAATATACATTAGAGGGAGTAAAACCCCATCTCAAACAAATAAGCACAACCATCTAGGACTTGGGGACTACCTATTTCCAATCATCCATCTTAATAAGATTGTGATTCAGTTTATCCATCAACATTCAGCTCAGAGCTGTATTTTGGCATGGATGTAGACCATGAACACATGACTTTTCTTGATTAAGATGTTAGAGCAGTGGTTCTCAACCTGTGGGTCCCCAGGTATTTTGGCCTGCAACTCCCAGAAATCTCAGCCAGTTTGCCAAATGTTAACATTTCTGGGAGTTGAAGGCCAAAACATCTGGGGACCCACAGGTTGAGAACCACTGTGTTAGAAATAGAACAGTCTGTTATCTGCATATTGACATTGTCTTTGCCTGGCTCCCCTAATAACCACTTCTAATGGCTTCTTTTACATTTTACAAAACAGTGAAAACAAGATAGTTCTCTATGTGTGTGTACCTTCGAGTCATTTTTTACTTGGAGTGATTCTACAGCAACCCTATCATGAAGTTTCCTTGGCAATATTTATTCAGCATGGGGTTACCATTGCTTTTACTCTGAGCTTTGAGAGTCATCACTTGGGAAGTTCACCTAGTGGGTTTCTTTAGTCAAGCATGGATTTGAACCCTTGTCTTCCAGGCTGTAGTACACACTCAAACCACTGCACAATGCATAATACCCTGAATCATCCCATAGGTCCAGGGGTTCGCAACACAGTTATCCAGTATTCTTCTCTTGAAATGACCCCAAAATAATTCAGGTCTGCAAGTTATCATTTTGAACTCTGGATTCATTGAGATCTGTTGGTGTGGAAAAAAAAAGAACAACTATATAGAAGCCATGTTTTGCTCATAGACCATTCCATTGATCATTTATCTTTGTCTAGTTCCTTGGCTGAACACACAGTCTATTTTTGCAAACAGAAAAACAATTTGAAGTTTAAAAAGCTCCTCTCCCTTCCGAAGGTTTTCAGAAAAAAAGTTGTCAGATTCTAAAGAAAAAATTAACAGCTGGCAAATGAGCAAATAAGAAATGGAAGAGGTAGGAGTACAGATGAGTAAACAGGGAAGGTGAAGGCAGGCATGGAAGCAAAATCTAACATGTAAAAAAGGGTACAAATGTCAGATGACTAGGACAGAGAAGATAGAGAGGGAAGGCATGGAAGAAAAAACTAGCAAATGTAGAACAGGGAGACAAATGTGAGAATAATAACTAAGAGGGAAAGACTGAGCAACTGAAAGAATAGAGATTAGAGAGAAGATTGAACACAAGGTGAAGTGGAGGATAGGGAGTGAGGAAGTGAGGCCTCAAAAGTGTTGGTGAAATTAGAAGGGAAAGAAATGAATAATAATAATACTAATACTAATAATAATAATAATAATAATAATAATAATAATAATAATAACTTTATTTTTATACCCTGCCCCATCTCCCCGAAGGGACTCGGGGCGGCTTACATGGGGCCTGGCCTGATAAAACAAACAAATAACAGTAACAGAGCAATAAAACAATTATCCCAGTAAAAACATCAACATCAATAAAAACAATCATTAAAATCAACAAGCAGGGTACAGTGTTAAAAACAGGAGACTAATTCATAGATCCCAGGAAAAGTGCAGAGTGTTCCGAAATGGGGAAAGGAAATTTGACAGTTGAATGGACAATAAAGTGCGGTATAAAATGGCAAGACAACAACAATGGGGCTATTATGGAATGGGCAGATAGATCAATCCAGCAACAATTAAAGGCTATAATAAACCGGGTTGTGTGGAACATTACAGGCAGTAATAAGTGGTGGTTTCCATGTCAATTGGCTGATGATGCAGCTTTTTGTCTGAACTATAAAGTGCTCATCAAGGTGCTGAATATTATAGGAATACGTATCAGCACCTTGGATAGCTCCTTTAAAGTCTGGAATTAAAAAAAAAACCCAGCTCACAGCCCAACTATTATGGAAGCTGCTTGTGTCTAGATTTTCCCATTAACCCAGGTAAATTTAATCATTAATAATAATTTTAACTGTTTTATAGTGCATTGCACAATTTTTATATATGTGTTTTATTGTAAGCCACCCTGAGTCCCCTGTTGGGTGAGAAGGGCGGGATATAAATATTGTAATAAATCAATAATAAATAAATTTGTATTGTGGGTTCCCCTTGTCTTTTCTGCATTCCCTTACATGTAGGTTTGGTCACAATGATAAAATCCTCCCTCTGCTCCTGTGCTGAATCTGGAAGTAACTTTAAGTTCAGAATTATTTGCCTAAAGTAAAGAAGTTTGTAATATTAAGAATGAAATTCTGTTTATGATTTGGATTCTGAAGCAAAAATACATCTTGACATCTTGTTTTCCATTTTAAGTGCATCCAAAACTATATGCAAATCTCCTGGGCCTGAAGGAAGGAAAAGACAAATTACAATTCTCAAGACATTCTTGAAAAGAAATGAGAAGGTTTAAGCCTTACTGGGCAGTGCTAAGTGCAATAAGATTTGTTAAGTTCAAGTTCAAGTTCACTTTATTATGATCAATGATCAGCTCATAAGAAGAGGGATCCAGTCCCGCACAAACACATCAGGTCTAAAGGGTTAGGAAATTTAAAGGAAGACAGCTCAATACTGAATATGGTTTTTCATGCTTAGTTATGTTTTACTTTGATTGTTTATAATGTCTTATATTTGTGTGTTCAATTGCTGTTGATTTTGTATTGTATTTTAACATGTTGGAAGCCGCTTTGTGTCCTTTCGTGGGAGAAAAGCAGCATATAAATAAAGATTTATTATTATTATTATTATTATTATTATTATTATTATTATTATTATTATTATTATCTTTTCACCAAAACTGAAAGCTTCCCTAAAGTATGCAATATATCATACAGTACGGCCCCTGTATCTATGGTGGATACATTCCAAGACTCCCCTGTAGATACCTGAAACTGTGGATGATGGATACACCTATATTTTGACTATGCCTGCGCCAGAGTTATACCAGAGAATTGTACTGGAGGACTTGGAGAGGAGAATTTTTTTTAGTATGTGGGGATGAGGAGAGGCGAACAAGAATTAAAAAGTTGTTGTTGTTGTTGTTGTTGTTGTTATTATTATTATTATTATTATTAAACCACGAATATCAATTCTATGCTAAGGAAGTTATACTATACTGTAGTTTTCTCAGAATGTATTGTCGAAGGCTTTCATGGCCAAAATCACTGGAGTGTTGTGTGGTGTCCGGGTTTTATGGCCGTGTTCTAGCAGCATTTTCTCCTAACGTTTCGCCTGCATCTGTGGCTGGCATCGTCAGAGGCATCTGCACCATCAAATCCTCTGAAAATGACAGCCACAGATGCAGGCGAAACATCAGGAGAAAATGTTGCTATTGTACACAATACTCCATTTTCTCAGAATGTTTGAGGAATAATATTTCTAAAATAAAAGCAAATACTAACTTAGAAATCTGTCATTTGGAGAATGCAGTATACTCTCCTCTTTCTCCTGTCTTCTGCTTTCTGTTTGAAACCAGTTGGCCATCAAAATTAATTTAATTTAATAGAAGTTCTGATGATTAGTAGAAATTCAGCAATATAGACATTTGGAGGAATTGAAGGCAGAGGTGTGAAATATTCATGTAATTTTATTTTTTTAAAAAGCTTTGCTTAACTAAAATAAATGCTAAATCATTTTGCAACATTGACAGTGCTAACTATGGGTAAAAAAATTACTCCTACATTGAAACAAATGTAAGCAGTATAGTTTTTTTTACAATAGTTTGATTATCTGCCTTGGATAGTGTGCATGGCCTTTTATGGAGTAGAAGAGAACAGATTATTTTCTTTTTCTTCTTTTTAAAGCTACTTGACATTAGATCAAAGTGCAACCAAACCATAGCGTGGCAACCTGAGTCATATGCCGCGCTCAGAGAATGAAGTCATTCTTCCTGTCTCATGTTGAGATCATTCCACTTCCTTATTGCAATCCTCTGACAAATGCTACTGATATAGTGCCCATTATTAAAATGACTTTACTGAAAACATAAAGTAAATCCTTTCTGTTACTATTAAGGATAAAATTGGCACTAGTTTTTTTTATTTTGAAAAAGGAAATAAATACACCTGTAGAGACACAAAGTTTCTCCAAAAAGTGCTTTCAGGGATTCCCCTTTTTCTGATCCAAAAATAGAAATCTGGCTCCTAAAATGTTTTCTTGAACTATTTTACATGCATTAATTCTATCATTTGATTAAATCTGACTTTTTTGTTATAAGAAAGGGAGAGAATCTGCCAAAAATATGTTTAATTTGTAGCCTAAGACTAGCATGTCTGGAATCTGAAATGATATCCCTCCCCAGTTTGATGTTACTTTTGTGGCCTATGAGCTATATCTACCTGGTGTGATCACTTGGCTTGTCAGTAACATGTCTAAACTGGAGGCATTTGAGTGGCTGAATGAACATCCCAGACTACTGTTATGCTTTTCTAAACTAGGATATCTTACTATGGGATGCAGTGTCTCCATATGACTTTTTATTGGACTGACAATCCCAATGGACTGCATAGAATTGGTTCCTAAATCAGAAAACGTAATCTTTGAATTTTTTTTTTCCGTGTCAGGAGCAACCGGAGTTGCTTCTGGAGTGAGAGAATTGGCCATCTGCAAGGACGTTGCCCAGGGGATGCCCAGATTTTTTTTTTATGTTTTACCATCCTTGTGGGAGGCTTCTCTCATGACCCCGCATGGAGCTGGAGCTGATAGAGGGAGCTCATCCGCGCTCTCCCCGGGTGGGATTCGAACCTGGCAGCTTTCAGATCAGCAACCCAACCTTCAAGTCATGAGGCTTTTATCCCTTAGGCCACCAGAGGCTCCTATCTTTGAATTGAGCCCACAGAGATATTAAACCCCTTGAATTTTTATGCCACAATTTTCAAAAGTATCTGGCACGTTCACTGTGTTGAGCATCTTTTGTACATGAAACATCCCCAATAAATCCATTTCTGTTTAAGGATATAAGGCAGTAGTTCACAACCTTTTTTTACCAGGGCCCACTTGATCAAGACTCACTTGACCAGGGCCCACTTTGACCAGGGACCACTCTCCAACATTAGTAGCAAAAGGGTTACGAATCAGTTTTTGGTCAACTTTAGATTTGTTTTGGTTATTTGGGGTGCTGATTCAGAAAATTGCATTGGATAGATACAGCAGCTCTAGTTTCTGATACAGAACATATGCCATCCAGTAGTTGTCATCTGCTCGCCCAAAGAAAAAACATATTTAATAATCTAGAGCTGATGTCGACTATCCAATGCAATGGTCAGCTCTGTGGAAAGGAGTGGAAATAAAATAAATAAATAAAGAGGAAGTAGGTTTGTGGATCAGATTTTCATTCTTGCAGACTGGATTTTTATTCTCACGGTCCACTGCTGGGCCAGGGCACGCAGTTTGGGAGCCACTGTTATAAGGTAACAAAATGTGGAAAAGTCAAAGGGATGTGTGTATATTTCTGCATGGAACTGTCTTTGCATTTACCTTTGCCTTAAAGGTAATTTTTTTTGTGTCAGAAGCGACTTGAGAACATACTGCAAGTTGCTTCTGGTGTGAGAGAATTGGTTGTCTATAGAGACGTTGCCCAGGGGACGCCTGGATGTTTTACCATCCTGCTGGGTGGCTTTTCTCATGTCCCCACAAGCTAGAGCTGACAGACGGGCGCTCAACCTTCAGGTCAGCAACTCAACCGTCAGATCAGCAGTCCAGCCAGCACAAGGGTTTAACCCATTGCGCCACTGCAGCTCTAAAGATAATCTTAAAGATAATGCTTTTATCTCACGTATGCCTTGAATGGTACATAAATACTCCTCATCAGGATTTGTGTGTGTATATATAAGTAAACACAAGAGAACCTTACATATGCACAAAGAACTTCACATCACATCAAATAGTGGCCAAAAGGGTCCCCTCATTACCATCCCATCTATTTCGGGATGACTTTTGTATCTCAACCTCATGGAAAGTTGTTATAATATGAAAATTCTGACTGTAATATATGTTGTCAGATTACACATATCTTCCTTCCTTGATGTTTGTGATCAAAATGCTTGTGCAGGCAGTGTGCATCTCACATTCTGAAAGGTTTCAGAATTCAGACAGCATTTTACTCTATCAATTCTCTTCATTTTTATTCTTCCTTGTACAAGCTCTGATTTATCATTCTCTTTTTATAGGTGCCTGAGATTATAAGCACCATCCGACAAGCTGGGAAGATTGCACGTCAAGAAGACTTTCAGAATAACCTTTCAGATGTTGAAGATCCTTTCAGCAAAAAGTTTGAAGTGCTGTTCTGCGGCCGAGTAACAGTAGCACACAAAAATGCACCCCCGGCACTCATAGATGAATGTATTGAAAAATTTAATGATGTTAGTGACACTAAAAAATTGGACTCTGATTCATTTTCCCAACAACATGAAACAGCCAACCACTCTGGAGGATTTTCCATAAGTGGTAAATTCCGATCTGTCTTCCAACCCTTGGTTAATGAAGAACAGGAGAAGAGGCCAATGAGGAAATCCTACTCTCAGCCTGGATTACGTTCTCTTGCTTTCAAAAAAGATTTGCAAGCTGAGAGCTCAAGAAGTCACAGTTTTGTCAGATCCTTTGATGATGATGTTGCTCTGAACTTAAAGAGTCAATTTATCCAAGGGCAAAATGTCCAGCCTACAGATATTGCGGGGAACCGGATTATGTTGTTCACGGTAAAACAATTGTTTTTGCTAGAAGTTTTCAACTCTACAAGCAGGTGTATAGAAATGTATATCTAAAATGTCTGGGTATCCCTACCAACTAAACTACTGCAACTAATTAATGCCACATATCTATCAATCCATCTATCTATCTCAGGAAGCATAAGCAGGAAGTTTATTTTGTCCCTGGCAGATGATCGTATGTGGATGTTGGCCTGGAATCAACCAGATGTTCACTAATTGTTTAGGCCTCATGAGAAACTACAATTTAAATCAATGGTTCCCAACCTGTGGTCCATGGACCACCAGTGATCCCCAAGAACTAAAATATGGTCCGCAGCCTCACAGTTACAACAAGAACGCCTGTTCTTGTGAAACCCTCTTATAGTGCCAAGGCAATGGGGATGTCGGGAAGGGAGTGGCTGACTACCCAACAAAAAGCATGACAACAAGCCTCCTGACTGCTGCTTCTCCTCCTCCCTCCCTCCCTCCCTCTGAGCAGAGCCGTTCCATGTGGCACCTGGAAGTGGGGGCATCTTGTTGTCTTTGTTTTTAGCCCTTTCCTGGAGTTATTTGGGGTGCTGATTCAGAAAATTGCATTGGATAGACCACATCAGCTCTAGAATATTAAATATAGGTTTCTGTGGGTGAGCAGATGGCGACTACTGGATGGAATATGTTCTTTATCAGAAACTAGAGCTGATATGGTCTATCTAATGCAATTTTCTGAATCGGCACCTAAATAACCAAACCAAACCAGTTTACCAAAAACTGAATCATAACCATTTTGGTATTAATGTTGGAGAGTGATCCCTGGTCAAAGTGGTTCCTGGTTAAAAAAAAAAGGTTGGGAACTACTGATTTAAATAGTAATAATCCAATTTGTAATTAACACTGTAGAAAGTGAACCAACATGGTGTAGCAGTTTGAGTGTCAGACTAGGACTGAACAAGTCACACTCTACCTCATCCTGAGAGAAAGCCCATAGCAAACGCTCTGTCAATAAATCTTGCCCAATCTTGCCATTAAGTGGGGAATACGCATAATAACAATAAAATAGGAAAATTATGTAACAAACTATTAGTGGAACATAACTTTTGGTGATGCATTGGTTTCACAGTTATCCCTAATTACTTGTGAAAAAATTACAAAATTGTGCTAATAAGCAGTTCTTTTGAAGCACAGTATTACATAAGTATATGCTAGACACATTTAGACAATCATACATTGGATCATTTGTACAGAGTCTTTGCTTATTCATTTTGTACAAGTGAAGGAATTAGAAAGTCTTCTCTTAACTGTTTTTCTTTTACCTATTTCTTCCATCGTAATATGCCATTGATTGTAAGTCATACTCAAATTTCAACCACCACCAACAACAAAAATACATAAGATAGGTAAAGGTAAAGGTTTTCCCCTGGCATTAAGTCTAGTCATGTCCAACTCTGGGGTTTGGTGCTCATCTCCATTTCTACGCCAAAGAGCCGGTGTTGTCTATAGACACCTCCATGGTCATGTGGCTGGCATAACTGCATTAAGCACTGTTATCATCCCGCCTGAGGGGTACCTGTTGATCTACTCATATTTGCATGTTTTTGAACTGCTAGGTTAGCAGAAGCTGGGGCTAACAGTGGGAGCTCACTCCTCTCCCCAGATTCGAACTGCCAACCTTTTGGTAATAAGATACATAAGATAAACCTGCAATTTTAAGATGCATCCCATTTTTAAAGATGTTTATATAGGAAAAAGTGTCTTAGAACTGTAGAAATACAATATTTATTTCAAAACATTTATGTCCTATCTATTTTCTGTTTCTGGGACACTTGCAATAAATTAATATGTAACCATTAATAATAACCTTCTATACCATAGAACACAAAGCCAGAGTAGATTTAGTTTATTTACTTTTAAAACTTCCATAAGCAGCCTATTCATAGGTCCCTGCACTCACCTGCAGACCCTCCACCAAAACTCTGCACTTGGAAAGGCAATCATATTCGGCCGTGAGTGATAACCTATGATGATGGTTCATCTTACGTTATCTATTCATCATGTCCACTGGTTGTGGAACAAAGTAGGATTTAAAACCATGACACTCCCTTAATAGTCATGCTTTTCCTTTTTGGACAAAATGGGAAGTGGTAGTTAACTGAAGCATTCCTTGTTTGTTTGGCCTTGTTAATATCATTCAAATTAATTTTTGAAAAATGGATGACAGATGGTGTGTTAGTTAATTCTGTCAGATTTTTATACTAGTTCAGTTAGTTTTTACTTCTCCAGTAGGATATTCAGTAAATAAATATATAATATAAATATGTACATAAAGAAAGTACAAAAGTAGTGCAATTTATGAGCACATAAAAAATCACACTTCAGTTCTTTCCTCCAATGAGTCCCATTTTTCCTGGGGCTACGATGTATCAGTGCAAGCCATCTTTTGACAGAGGTTTGATTAAAATCCCACCAGTAAGACTGTTCCTGTGGTGATATATATGCATATTATTGTGTGTGTGTGTGTAGATTACCATCTATATATATATAAAAGAGTGATGGAATCCTGGCGACCGACAAAACAACAAAACTAAACACCGCACAACCTCAAAAATTGACAGCACAACCCCTCATCTATGCCTCTAGGTTGATACAACAAAAAATAAAATAAAAATAAAATCCTAATTAGAGGGAGAGGAATAATTGTTTTTTTTCCAATTGCTGCCAGTTAGAAGGCTAAGCTCTGCCCACTTGGTCTTCTAGCAACCCACTCAGCCCAGGGGACAGGCAAAGTTTGGCCTCACTTAGGCCTCTTCCACACTGCCTATAAAATACAGACACCACCAGACAATGCCACAGCAACGCGTGGCCGGGCACAGCTAGTCTCTCATATATACTGAATTTTGTCTTTTGACCATCCAGACTTGTCCACTGAATACTGCCTTTAGTCTTCATATTTAGCAACTTTCCATCAGTGATGTGTTCCCTTTTCTTTAAGGAAATGGATATGAAGTAATTTTAAAAAGTACTTTCTTTACTGAACCTTTGATGAACTTGTACTTCCCTCATTGCTAAGGCCTTAAAATCAAGTGGGCAGCTAGCAGGACTTCCATAGCAGCCTATACTCTGTCGCCTCTTGTTTTTTGAATATAAGTATTGTTCACTTCTGGATTAATCCAGGTCACATTTTCTGTGAAAATGTTTAAAGCCTACAACCCATAATGGGTATTTCTATATGACTCTAATTCTTATACTGGTGCTTTGTATTGTTGCATGACTTCATAGCATTTATGACTTATAGCATCCCTAAAGCTACCTCATCATGGGTTTGGGGAGCTTAGAGTTTGTGACTCACCCAAGGTCATTCAGTGTGTTTCTGTGTCCAAGCAGAGAATTGAACCCTGGTCTCCAGAATTATAGTTTAATGCTCAAACTGTGATGCCACGCTTTTTTGTACCTCATCATGGCATTTTGAATTCCACTTTGATTCCACCATGTGCAAGCCGTTTCATGTGTAGAACAGCTTTGGATGTCAATTTAAGGTGCCAACGTTCTGGTAATGTGTCAGTCTTGAAAATATTTGACCCTATGCAAGTCCTTAATGTAGTTAATACTTATCAAGACACTTCAATTAAATTCATGTGACACAGGATAAGACTGATTGTGCTTCCTTCTGCTTCAACAATGAGGTAACGTTTAAAGATTCAGCAGCCTTCTTTAATACCTCCTTCCATGGTAGCTTGGTTTCTTTTGGGGATACCTTGAACTGAACAGTTTCAGAGTGATAGCCTTAATCTGCTGTTCCAGGCCAAAGTTCCTGAATAAATGTTGCTAGGTAGCACATATATGACATATTTCAAGACAGATATCTGTTTAACTCTGTCATTTCATTCTTATAGGATAAATTAAGATCATACTTAAAACTGTTTGTGTAATTGAAAAGTATAGTGCATGGAGCAGTCATATACTCCCTGTAATGCTAAATGATACTTGGTAAGAAATAATAGCATTGCTTTATTGCTTTTTATAAATGCTGTTGCTTGACTCAATCAATTAGTAATGATGTACACATGCAAAAAGATAACTATTCAGAGTTCCTTCTCCTATGAAGTGACCAAGGAGTGATTATGTAGTAAAAGGGTGTCATAGGTTGATGTAGAGCAGTGGTTCTCAACCTGTGGGTCCCCAGGTGTTTTTATCTACAGATCCCAGAAATCCCAGCCAGTTTACCAGCTGTTAGGATTTCTGGGAGCTGAAGGTAAAAACATCTAGTTGAGAACCACTGATGTATAGGTTGGGATTATAGCCTCCCAGTGGTGTTGTCTTGCAACTCCAAGTCTTCTTCATCATTGGCCATGATGCCCAGGACTGCTCGGAGTCGTAATCCAATAACATCTGGAGATCTGCATGATTTGCTCACCTCTTTAGTGGCAGAGCAAATGCTTTTTAAGCAGACACTAGCATTTCTAATTACAGTAGTTTCTCACTTATCCAACATCTCCCCTGAAATCTCTCCCCATCTTTCCCACGATGTTTATTGTCTGCTCTGATCTGTAAATGAAGGCCTGTGTTGATTTCCCTATGTCCAGGTGTTTTTTCCTGGGAGCCTTCTGTATCACTTAATTCTCCACTTGACTATTCCTTATCTAATGTCTCAGGCCGACCTTGAAGGCTTGCACTTTCCCAGTCAGCTTTATCACTGAAGGAAACATCATTCCCTTGACTTAAATCTTTACCATTTTGTGCCCCCAGAAATCCCATAGGCAATCCCCCAAAAACTTCATTGAACCCATCAGTCTCAGGCTGATCTACAACAGTTTCTAGGCTATTTTGGAAAGCAATTGATTAATTGTCTCTTTATTCTTTTCAGATCGGCCAGTCTGAAGTTTACATCATTAGTCCTGACACCAAAAAAGTAGTTATTGAAAAAAGCTTTAAGGAAATTTCCTTTTGTTCTCAGGTACCAATATTTTTATGTCATATTTGTTACACTGCCATAGGTTTCTCAAATGTAATGTAAAATAAAACCTTTGATAAAGTGAAAGCAAACATAAAGGGGTGAAGAAAGTCTGTGGGCTGTAGAGTTTGTATTCATTTTTTAAAAACTGCATCATTGACTGTTTAATTTCAGACTGAAAGAAATAATTTTCTTAATGTTTAAACACATATACCTCCTTGTAGATTCCAGAAACAGTTCACACCCTATACCATTGTGTTTTCTGAAGTCAGTATATGACAGGATCAAATGTCATTACTGTGCAAAGTTCAACGTGGAGTGAATTTTATGAGTACATGTTTTCAGCTATCTAGTTTTTTTCCCCAGGATGTTCAAATGGTGGGGGTAGATAGATAATCATGGTCCATAGAAATCCCAGTATACTTTGAAGGAAAGCAAACTGGGATTACAAATGGGACTGTAAAATGAGTGGACAAAAATGGCAGAAATGTATTTTCTCAAGAAAAATTCTCAGCCAGTAAATGTACCTTCTTTAAGACCTCTTCCATTGTCAACAAAAAGAACTCTCTTGAGTCAGCACTTAGTAACTTGCCCTTAAGGTCAAACTCTGTCTTTCTCAGACCAACAGGAAACAAATTCCAAATGTAATGACCCAACTCCCTCTCTCAGTCAATTTAATTGCTTAACTAGTGATATTGGAAGAAAACAGGACATAGGTTGTCATTCATAGCCTCTTGAGAAAAAAAAAAGCCATCCACTATACATCTTTCTTCAGAGGCCAGCCACAAAATCTGTTTCCATAGTGAATATTGGCAGTGCTGTGAGATATTCATTCTCTTTTGCTTTCCTCTTCTTTTTCCCAGTGGAGTCATTAATCGTAAAGCCAGATTTCCCTAAAACAGCTTTACATTCAACATACATTTGTGTACATTGTAAGAACTCTTGCATTGTAGGTAAAAATTAAACTCGTAACAACTTTACTGAATATTAAAATAGAGAAATTAGTTTATTTACCTCCTTAGTCATTAATATTTGTCTCTTACTACTGATTCCAAATTTGAAGACCATTTAAAAACGTTTCAAATCATTTGTGAATGTATACATTTATTGCAGGGAATCAGGCATGTGGACCATTTCGGTTTTATCTGCAGAGAGTCTTCAGAAAATAGAGGGTTCTATTTTGTCTGTTACGTGTTTCAGTGTACAGATGAAGCCCTGGTAAGACTTTTGGAGAACATTCATGACAGATTATGAGAAGATTTTACTAGCCCACACGCCTACATAAAGTATAAGCACTATGGGCAACCAAAGGCAATAGAACTTCTTACAATAGTGTGTAAAAATGATGAAGCATTGTTCCTAAGGATGAAAGATTATCTTATGTTGTTATTTTAAAATGAAAAGTAAACCAATCTGAATGATTATTTTGGCATGGTGAGATTTCTCCAGTGGGCAACATGTAGCCGTATGCTTGCATGTAGTCCTTAGACTGAAATCTTGTAGCCTTTTAGCCTAATCCCACAAGCCTTCTGTTGGAGTGATTTGTCCTTTCTTCAGACGGGGGAAGAGAGCAAGGAGGTGTGGATGAGAAAGAGAAAATTGAGGGGGAAGTGGAGGAAGAGCAAGGAAGGAGGAGTAATGAATTTACCAACTTTTGGCTTTCATTCCACACTACTCAACTAGCTTGCTTCATAGAGAATATGGTAAAAAAAGGTTCCCATCATGTGAGAAAAGGGATCTTTTTTTCTTTTGCTCAGTCAGACTCCCTAACCATGAGACTTCAGGAAGATATTAGGATCCCATGTTAAAACATTACTTGTATTATTACTAACCTCAATTTATCACTAATATTTGCAAATGGGGAATGGCAAGAGCAGGCACAATAAACAGTGATGTGATATATTCCATCAAAACAAGCAGATAAAAATGACAAAGCAAATCAGCAAGCTGATACCACCATAATGTTTTTGGGCTGACAGTTGATTTAGCACTCACTCAGTAGTCCATTTGTCATGTTCCTAAGATGGTCCATGAATATTCATAACAATGAAGTGAAAGAACCCTTTCAGCAAGATATTGAAGACATTATCTAACGTGCTTTGGAAAGCCAAATTATAAAACAAGGGCAGCGTACAGCAATACTGGGTAAGCCATTATTGATGCCATCTGCTTACTCCCCCACAGACATGCATTGTTGGGAGGAAATGGGGGCAACAGCTGTTGGATACAGGGCATCTCTTGATACCAGATATCCCACAAGCCACCCAATGACATCTTTCCTCATGCCAACCTGCTCTAATAAACAGAATGTCAGTTGCAGGGTGTCACATGCAGTTTTAGTGTTTCCAAACTGTGGAACCCATGCACAAAGTCCCTTAGGAAACTCCGCAAAATTGTAGAAATAGGCACTTAGACAATTCCCTTCCCTTCAGTGCCATTGAAAGTTGTGAATGAAGAAGAAATAGAAGGAGCATGGGGAAACATCCTGAAGTTCCTGGATGTCTATATAACAGTAGTAGGGAAAGTGCGACTCTTAGACCACAACAGATGCTTTTTGTAGCCTCTGTAGTCCTCCAGCCTCCCAAAGTGTTTTTTATTTTTTCAGGTAATTTTTCACATACATGCCTGAATGGTGCAAAACTTCTCAAAACTGCTACAGCTGACCCCCTACCCCAAATTACCAAATTGACTGAATATTAAACCAGAAGTGACGTCAACATCACTTTTAGTTTTGTTTTCTGAACAGCAATAAGCCCAAGGAGAGAACACATGAAAAGAAATAACCCCTTCTGGTTTATATCAGAAAAGTATATACTTGCTTTAAACCTAAACTTTCTTTTCATCCAGGTTGATGAAATCATGATGACGTTGAAGCAGGCATTTACAGTAGCTGCTATCCAACAAAATCCCAAAGCACAACTCCAATTCTGTGACAAGTGTCCCATGCAGAGCCTTCATAAACTCTGTGAAAAAATAGAAGGTAGGAAGTATATAGTGTGACACGTTTCTTTATTTAAAAAGAAACAAATAAGTTATTTCTAAGTGTATAGGCGAGGGATAAAGCCCTTTATTAAACCATTTCTATTTAAAACAGTTCTATTTCTTGAAAAGCATTAGAAATTCAGAGGAAAGTCCTAACTGGACAAGCATGATTATGAGGTCAAAACTTGGAAGAAAGCTCATTTGAAGTTTAGAGGGTAGTCTTAAGTGCACAAGCACGAATAAATTTAAGATGCAAAATATTGGGGAAAGTACATTGGACATAGTTCTTCTCGCTGTGTGCATATACATGGTGAGTGGGGAAACTATAAAAAGAAATCAACGAGTAGAGGGCCCCACTTAGTATGAAATACTATGTATGAAATTGAATATGCACATATTCAATTTGGCCAGTTCCCTTTGGCTAACCCAGCTGGCCCGGCTTGTTTGGCTAACCATAACAGCAAGGGCTCAGCTTCCATGTTCTTTTCAGGCGCAACAGGACAGTGGCTGTCGAAAACCGGCTGCATTTGGTTACAGATGGAGTGTGAGAGGGAGGCAGTCACTAGAAGGAAAAGCTTAAGCAGGGAAAAGACACTACACTTCAGGGCCTGCAAATCAATAGAAATGAGAGGGATTTTTAAAGGAAGCCCAGTGTAGGATAGCTCTTCCTTCCCTGGGAAATGGGGAAACCTCTTTAAAATGCCTTGGAGAGTACCGTGAATGCCTGCAGCACCTGTGTCCTCTAGAGTAAAAACAGCTGTAATGGAGCATGAAATCCTACAGACAAGAAAGGGAAAGAATTGGTAGCTTAACTCTGATGCTTTTAATCCAGGTCTTAATGAAGAATATAAGGACAAATGATACCTATAATGATAGGAAGTGGAGCCTGGGAAGCCCCCCCTCCCAAATGGGCTGGATAGAAAACTAATGTTTCAGCTACTCGAATCAAAAACAGATTTCTGTCCTCCTGAATTCAGGATGCCCCCAAAATAGGTCAGGGCCCTCACTGAAATCTGGGACACCAAAATTGATCGCAGTTTACCCAGATTTCACAAGCCTAGTATGAAATGTTATGCATGAAGAAAAATATTTTTCACTGTAAAGTCGCTGGGTAAAGGTGAAGGGTGTCTGCCTTGAAGCATTGGGTGGAGAACTGTCTTCATTGTGCCTGTGTCAACACAGCTCTCTTTATTACAGTTAAAATTATCTTAATGGTACTCTTGGCTCCACAAACTCACCAGGAAAAAGAGTCTTCTTATCTTCCATAAACTGAGCCCTCAAGATCGTGGCTGCTCTCTCATTATGATAATTCACAGCTATCAGAGCATTTTTGCATCTTAACTTCATGAGGATGATAATAGAAGAAACTGCCACACTGCGCTCTCTTTTAATCAAATGCACTGAGTAGAATACCTGTCACCCTAGACAATTTATGGATTGATAAGGCAATTTGGGTATCAAAATGTACCCTACTTGCTCTCATTTAATCTTTTTATCTTGTTTTTTCTTTACTATAAATTTACTTGCTTACTTCCTAGGGATGCATCCTTCTAAAACTAAACTAGAACTCCAAAAGCATTTAACAACATTGAATAACGAGGAGCAGGTTTCAGTTTTCGAGGAAGTTCAGGTAATATGCTTACTGGTGTCTCTTTAGGGAAGACCTACAGTTGTTTATTTTTTAATCTCTGTTTAATCTTTGTGTAGGAGGAACATGTAAACTATTGTTTTTACAATATGAGATGCCAAATCTGTAAAGGCTTAATAATCCCATTTTGTACTATCAGTATGTTTCTTCTTCTTTATATAATGCATTAGTGGAGCCACGGTGGTGCAATGGGTTAAACCCTTGTGCTGGCTCAACTGCTGACCTGAAGGTTGGGTTGCTGACTTGAAGGTTGCCAGTTCAAACTCATGAGATGGCATGAGTTCCTGTCTGTCAGCACTAGTTTGTGGGGATGTGAGATAAGCCTCCCAGCAGAATAGTAACACATCCAGACGTCCTCTGGGCAGCGCCTCAATAGATGGCCAATTCTCACACCAGAAGCGACTTGTAGTATGTTCTGAAGTTGCTTCTGACATGATTATATATATATTGCAGTCAATGTAGTATTATAAATAGAAAATCCTTGTCAAAATGCATCACTACTTCCTGTGGTACAGTAAAAAGGCAGTAAGGTGTAATTGATTAATAATGTTGGGAAAAAGCAACGGGCTTATTATTGAAAGATGATTCTATATACCCATATATAAGCCCAACAAAAATGAACCATGCAAAAAAATTGGGTCAGTTGATTCACAGATCAGTGTGAGTACTATACCTTAATTCTTATCAAGAAAGGACTCCTCCCTTCTTCTCTTTCACCAGTGAAAAGGTGAACTGGTGAAATGCTTAGTCTATCCCAGGAGAATCTAAAAAAAAGGACTGACCCTGGCCTCCTGAGACAGCATTGGTGCTCAACTTATTTATGTGTCATCTCAAAATCCATAGTTTTGGCCCCAAAACCTGTTCTCAATTTATATATGAGGTCAAGGTAAACACAAGTTTATATAGTAAATAGATTTCTTACTGAGATAACTAAATTAAGAATACAGTAGAGTCTCACTTATCCAACATTCGCTTATCCAACATTCTGGATTATCCAACACAGTCTGCCTCCTGCCTGGATCCACAGCTGTTTCTCTAGGCAGCAAGGACTGAACATTTTACGCATTTAGTTTCCAACAATGTTGTTTCTATAAGTTCATTTTATGCAATTCTATCTTTATTTGTAGTCAATTTGTTAGTAGCCAATGTTTTTGTAGTCAATGTTTTCAATACACTGTGATGTTTTGGTGCTAAATTTGTAAATACAGTAATTACTACATAACGTTACAGTGTATTGAACTGCTTTTTCTGTCGATTTGTTGTAAAATTTGATGTTTTGCTGCTGAATTTGTAAAATCATAACGTAATTTGACGATTCATAGGCTTTTCTTTAATCCCTCCTTATTATCCAACATTTTCGCTTATCCAACGTTCTGCCGGCCCATTTATGTTGGATAAGTGAGACTCTACTGTCTTAGAATGACAGAAATGATCACAGTAAATGTTCCATGCACTTTGTCAATATCCAGAGAAGTATGAAACTATTTTCTATACTCATGTATAAGTCTAGAAATGTTAGTCAGAAACCTGGATCAACTTATGCAATATGTAAGTACTGTACTTTAACTCTTATAAAAAAGGAAGCATGCCCTTCTTTATGTGGAGTAGTAAAAGGCAAGAGCTTTGTCTGTCCTAAGAGAACCCAAAAGAAGCAAAACCTCCCTTTGCTTTTCCACCTTGATGCTGCTTCTGGCCTTTTTGAGTATCTGAAGCAGCACTGGTCCTTTCCCCGTGTAGAAAGTAACTTCTTTTCAACAAGTAAGGGATTTCATAGAAAGGATGGAAGTTTTTTAAGAAGTAGTTTTAAAAAGCCAATTATAAGCAATCCTATAGAAGAAGAAAAAACTGGGAAACATTTGAAAAAGCCAATGTGGCTGCACAACAAACCTAGAAATGAAGTAAATCTCAACCATGATGCTGCTTCTGGCCTTTTTAAATATCTGAAGCAGCACCGGTCCTTTTCCCCTCTATGCTGAATGACCCTTGAGTTATCAATCGTTCACATCCAAATTCATAATTGTGGCCCCAAAACCTGCCATTGACTAATACATCAGATCAACTTATACTTAAGTATATACGGTAGTTTGATAAGAACAACAGGGATATAAATTTTCCTTAACAGCAAGCCATTCCTACCCCCATGCTACATGGCAACTTTCTCGCATCATCCTTCCCAGTTCTTTGGTTCTTAGCCATCTTCTGTAGTAGTCTTGACAGTGCAGAAGTCTTCTTATTAGGGTTTCTCTATACTCAAAAAGTATATGGGGTTTTTTTGTGGGGGGAGTACCCATTTTCACATATTTTTAAATGTTCATTTCATCCCTGGTTCCATTGTATGGAATCCTGGGAATGGATTCCAAAGAATGGAACTAGAATGTTCTGATTGAGAATTCTATTTAATTGCCATTTAATGGAACCATGGCAATTAAAGAGGAATAATAGTGCTATAATTGTGTAGTATGAATGGGACCTCATTTGGACACCCAGGTCTTATGGTTGAGTTCTGTCAAACTGTAAGGCTATGAACTCTCCGTGGCCACCCACCTTCTTCCAACCAGCCACCAGGTGTATTGAATTTAGTTCCGCTCTATTTTGATAGATTTAATTAAAGTTTCTAGACTAGAACCTCTACTAATATTCTTTATGGACTTTCTAACTACCAGTCCTCTCTGCTGACCCCTTGCTGATTCCAAGTAATGGCAACATCTTCATTTCAGTCATTTTTACCACCTTGCTAGCTTCCTTCCATAGAAATCCTCACAGAAGCAATCACAATTGTCTCTTATGCCCAATATAAAGTAGCAAATCTTGGCCTACTTGGTTATAATTTCATTCAGGGATCACTGGTGGAACCCCAACACTACAAAATATGAATGTATTAAAATACGCTGTTTCTTCACTTGAGCTTTTAACTTATATATATTTATGAGGTTGTAAATAAACTTGCAACAATGCTTATGCTTTGAGATTTTCTTCCCAAATTTCTTAGAAGTATAGTTTATTTTGAATTCTATTGCACTTATATTCCATAACGTCCATAGTACAGTGTCCAAGGGGCAACAGGAGGAGAAGGCGATTTATCAACACACGATTGGTTGATAAAGACTTAATAGTGTATAACTACTAAAAAATGTATAAATATTAAAAGAAATATAGCGTCCCTACTTCGCGGATTTTCACTTATTGCAGGTGGTTCTGGAACCTAACCCCATGATAAGTGAGGGAACACTGTACAGCCTTTTCCAATATGGTGAACTCTAGGTGTTTTGAACTTTGGAAACTCCCTCTTCCATGATCTTAGCTTTCTTTTCTTGCTAGCCAATTGTATGTTGTTTAGTATATAGTTGCCATCTAGTGGCATTTTATTATACAAACACATTTTTGTACGTAGTTCACTAACAACAATTGAATAATAATTCTCTTCAAGTCACAATTTAGATAGCTGTCCTCTTTTCCTGTTGTAGAAAATAAGGCCAAGAAATGAACAGAAAGAGAATGAGTTAATAATCTCAGTTCTGAGAAGTTTGTATGAAGAAAAACAAAAGGATCATACTCATCTTGGTGAATCCAAACAGGTATGCAATTATGAATTATTTTTCTTTTTTATTCCTGAAAAAAAAATATTATGTTTTTAAAGTAATGATCTATACTTCCCTCTTAAAACATGTAATAATACAGTCCTCTTAATAGAATCACATTAGCACATTGCTCTACATACTCACCCTGAACATAGAAATTAAGCATATACAAGCTAGCATTCAACTGATGAGATTACTCTTTTGGCCAGCATATTTACTGTTTGCTTTTACGAAAAAAAAACTGTTTTGTTACAGATCAGAAATATGGGGCCGGGCTGTGGCGCAGGCTGGTGAACAGCCTGCTGCAATAAATCACTCTGACCATGAGGTCATGAGTTCGAGGCCAGCCCGTGGCAGGGTGAGCACCCGTCAATTAAAAATAAAAAATAGCCCCTGCTCGTTGCTGACCTACCCTGTTTCCCTAAAAATAAGACATCCCCAAAAAATAAGACCTAGTAGATGTTTTGCTGAATTGCTAAATATAAGGCCGCACCCGAAAGTAAGACCTAGCAAAGTTTTTGTTTGGAAGCATGCCCGGCACCCGCCAAACAAAACACCATAGCATGCAGGATTGGTAAATGTACATTATTATTATTATTATTATTATTATTATTATTTTATTTTATTTTTATACCCCGCCTCCATCGCCTCAGAGGGACTCGGGCAGCTTACATACCAGTTGTATATGGAAATAATGGTAGTAACAAGAAATTCTTGACAGGAGTCACAGTTTGTCTGGTTTAGTTATGTTGGTTTGTGATGACAAATACAGTACAGTATAGAATCAATGTTCAATTTTTTTGTTTAATAATGATTATGAATTCTTCTTCATGGAAAAATAAGACATCCCCTAAAAATAAGACCTAGAGCATCTTTGGGAGTAAAAAAATAATATAAGACACTGTCTTATTTTCGGGGAAGCACGGTAGCAACCCGAAAGATAGTTGCATCTATCAAGTAGGAAATAAGGTACCACTTATAAAGTGGAGAGGCAAATTTAACTAATTTGCGACGTTGGAATGAGGAAGTGCGGTCACAGTGGATGATGAAGCAACTGCTCCCCCCTGTGGCCAGAATCGAACATCCCCTCAGAAGAAGGTTAAATTGCCTCTGCGTCTGTCTGTCTGTCTCTGTCTCGGTTCTGTGTGTATATGGGCATTGAATGTTTGCTCTATATGTATATAATGTGATCCGCCCTGAGTCCCCTTCGGGGTGAGAAGGGCAGAATATAAATACTGCAAATAAATAAATAAATAAATCAACCATTAAAGTTTTTTGTGGAGATTGCTGAACACTTTGTTTGTTAACCCAACAAAGGACTTTCTGGTCTCTTTCTTTTCAAAGAACACAGATAAAGATATACTTGATTTTTTGATAATCTTTTTAAAAATATAAATTTTCATCATGAGCGCTATCAACAAGAAATATCTTTCTGAAAGTATGAAGCTGATCATAACTTTTTAATGCCTTCACTGCACCAGGCTAAGTAGCCCTAGTGTCATCATTCATAGTACAAAATCAAGCAGCCAATTTTGCAGCCATTTCTTTCACCATAGTGGTGTCAAGAATAAAGAACCTGAGTACTGCTATCAGTGTTATGGTTTGAAATTCCTGGCAGATCAGTCTGAGAACTTTCCACATTTGCTCATTGTTACTAGGAGTAGAAAGAATATTCTAAGTAAAAAAATCTTGCTCTCCTCCAACACATCAAGGAAGATGTTGTTCTAACATCATATGTTCTAATCATATCCCCTGGACTTGTGGAAAACTGTGGATGATTTATTTAGCATTATGACATCTGCCAGCTATCAGACAACAGCCCGCAATGATCTGCCTTGCTCAGCAGCCCTTCACCATCTCCATTGGGCACTATATGACTACAGTTGCGATAATCCACCTTGTAGGTGATGGGATGCAGCTAAGGATGGGAGAGGGGACAGCTATGAAAGAAGGACACAAGTGGCAGTAACAGACCTCTTTGCATGATGCCCATAACCACTCCTACTGGCTCTTACAATAGCCATGCCAGTGGATGGGGTTGGGAGTAATCCCTTGAAGAAGGTTAGTCCCTCTGCTTGTGTTTGAAGAAATGAAATAGTAGCAACAGCCTTCCTTCTAATGTGGCTAGTCTCCTCCTACAGGATTTATTTAGCATTATGCAATATTTTATAGATAGTGGTGTTTAATAATAATAATAATAATAATAATAATAATAATAATAATAACATTATTTATACCCTGCCACCATCTCCCCGTGGGGACTCGGGGCGGCTTACATGGGGCAAAGGCCCATATAACATTGATGAAATAAACAACAATATAAATACAATTCACAGTATTAAAGATAAAAACAGTAATACAATGTAAAACAAGAATAAAACAGTTGATAGTAGTCTCTACTTGAAAAAGAGAACTTTGCAACCAACACACCTATTGTAGTTTTGAATGGAAAATCCAACACTCATGATCTCAATTTTAGCATTACAGGCAGGAAACTGAATTTCTTTTTTTAAAAACTGAATTTCCTGCAATCAGATTTTTAAGTGAAATGCATACTGCACTCTACATAGAAAATCATTTAAATTCAAACTACATTATTTTTCCAGGGATGATATCCTGGAGCAAAAAGTCTGGTTTACAGGTTTTATTTTTCTTGAAAAAGAGAATGCAACACGTAGAGAGAGAAAAAACAGCCACTTAGACACATTTTGTGCTTAATTCTTAATTCGAAATGGGCAGCATAGAAACTTAAGACAGAACAATGAAAGGTTCAGGGCGTGTGTGTGTGCATTCAAGATGCCTTTGACCTATGGTAACCCCATAAATTTCATAGGGTTTTCTTAGGCAAGGAATACTCAGGGGTAGTTTTGCCAGATCCTTCCTGTCATGACTAATGCTGACAACGGGAATGTGGATTACTTCTCCCAGCATTCCAGTTGGGTTCAAATACAGAACACCAGCAGTCAAACACCACCTCAGAGCAGGAATAACAGCAACCCCAAGTGGGCAATGAAAGACTTGCCACCTCTCTGGGCACAGAGCAAGGATAGGATCAGGGTCTTGAGATGGAAGACCAGAAATTAAGTAATCCAAACTGGCTACAATTAAGAACAGATGGTATTCAAATGTTTAGATCAAGTTGTTTGGCTGAGAAGAGGGTCAACAAGTGGGATCACCTGAAAGATCTGCATAAACAGCTGGAGCTTGAAATAGCTAGTTGCTGGTAGCAATGTTGGTGTTGGGAGCTGCAGCCTGAAGTTCTATGTGTAGACTCTCTGATCTTGAAAGATGGACTGTACCTTGGGTTGTGCATTGTATATTAAACTTGGAAACTGTTGGTGAGATATTCTGGCTTCAGAATATTGGAACAAACTTACAGCTTATCCTCATGCCTCTTCTTTACGTGTCTGACTATTGAATGTGTTGACCCAGGACTGCCTCTGGACTACATTTGTGGGCTTAGCTGATTTACAAGAGACTCTCTGGGTAGAGCACTGACATGTCCTCTGAAATATAGCATACAACACCTGGTATGCATTGGCAGTCTTAATCAAAATACTATCCATGGCTGACTGTGCTTAGCTTTTGAGATCAGATGAGATGTAGTACTTCTAGGGTATTAATAGGCCCAGTTACCTTTTCTATGGAATTTTGTTCTGTTTATCTTCATATTTTTTAAATGTTTGTTATTACTTTCTAGACCACACAGTCTTCAGTAGAGGCCGTGGGAAATGAAATGCCAAGCAACACACCTCGTTTCAGACTAGACATGTTGAAAAGCAAAGCTAAAAGATCACTAACAGAGTCATTAGAAAGTATTTTATCTCGAGTAAGTTTCTTCATTTGTGATACCATGTGTTTAATGGCATTGTTTTCTCTTCTTAACTTTAGACGTAATGCTTAGAGAAATATCAAAATTTCTCTATGTTCGAACTTACATTAGCTTTATACTATAGTCAAACAGTATGAAGTATTTGAAATATCTTTATCAGTACACATTATTCTGTTCCGTAAATATAACCTAAGTCTCATATTTTGCCCCTTCAACAGTTGGCACCAAGTGCAAATTAGCTGTTGTAGTATTAATATAAATTTCTGCAATTGAGTATTATGTGTGAAAAGAAGACAAAAAGTGAAGGCGTATACACAACCTCTTAGCATTGCAGAAAAGACTGTCAGAAGACACCCGCTACTTAACACCTTACATATTGCAATTAGTCCAATAAAATGTAAGATGTAATGTTCATCTAAAAGAACTGTGATGCTGAATAGAATTAAATATTAGAAAAATAAGTGGTTATCAATATGATTTTCCCATGTCAATCTGCCTAAGATTTTTACCCTGCTTTGGGTAACTCTATGTTCTGAGATGGGCCACTTTGAGGACAGATCTTTTTCAGTGGTGGTTCTTAGATGTGTTCTAGGCTTAGCGTTTTGGTATTTCTTTGTGTGAAGCTGCACCCTATAATATGTTTTCTTTGACACACCATCAGAACTTTTTAAAACTTTTCTCTGATGCTGATACATGAAAATTTGTAGGAAAGGTGTCTTCAGCATATCTGAATATGTTTACATCTGAATATGTTTACTTCCTGGTTTCATTTTATTCAGAATACTATCTTTGTAATTCAACGATGATAAATTAAATAATTTTAAATAATACTACAAATGTTAGCCACTTTTAAAAGAATTTCTGAACATAAAAAGAATCTATGTATCATTTGTAACTATACAAAAGGAAAACTTAGACCAATATCAGAAAGTTATGTTTTGTTAATGTCTTAAGTTGCTTCCAAGAATCAATGTGGGTGACCTTTCCAAGGGATGTCAGAGCATCTCATATCAAGTAACTATTTTTAGTTCATTTAGTAAATTAAATTAAAAGATGGCTCCAATAAAAGAGACTTTTGAGGATTTAATTATTTCTTCATGGCAAATGGAAATGTGAATGTTTTCAGATTTTTAAATACGTGTTTTTCTAACAGAAGACTTTTTCTGCTAGGGTAATAAAAGTAAAAATCAGCTTGAAAGTTCTGAAAGTATTGACTTGGACAGCTCTTTATCAAGCACAGTAAGCACAACAAGCAAAGTAAGTACAAAGTGAAGGACAAAGACAAAGAGAATAGTATATATTTGCCATCTTTTTATATTATATTTTATAATATATTATTTCCTTGAACTATTGAAGTTTGAAGTCACTAAATTATTGAAGAGATTGTATTGATTTATCATAAACTTGCTAGTAACCCCAAATATATTTGTGGCCCATAAACTGTTTTAAGTAGTTCACCTGCCATGCACAAATAATTCAGTAAATACCTGCTTATCAATTTTTTGAAAGAAACACTCCCTTTTCTAATTTCTAAAACAGAAGCAACAAAACACCCACATCATGATACCATTCATGACAGTTCATGTGTCAAATAAGTTTATGATTTTATGGTGATATCAGTACAAGAATGACAGTATACTTTAAAAAAAATAATTGATATGGGATAAATATTTCTTGGCTTTTCAAGCAAACCTAGTATTTTGTTTTCACATGCAGCCTAGTCATTAGATGCTGGCAGTGCAAGAGAACTACATCATTTTTGTTACTTTTTGTGTTGGAAACATAGGGAAAATGTTGTAGCACAATGGTTAAAATGAATGAAGTGTAAATGCACTTCTAGATCGCTAAATGAAATGTTTTCTTCAGGAGTGAATGTTTTCTAAAAAACAAAGCTTGTGAAGTTTGATGTTACCTCTTGTACATCATGTATGTTTTGTTAAGACATATATTATGTGTATTTTCTCTTTTACATTAACAGGAAGCATCTGTGTGTGAAGTAGAGGACCTCCTTCCCACAGAGAGTCCTCCGAAGGCAAATGGATCAGTAAACAATGTCCCTATTGAGTCAGAAAGTGCGTGCACTGAGCAGCCTGCAAAAGCAGCTTACCAGGGTTTTAGGCGGCGAGCAAATACCCTGACCCACGTTCCAACAGAAAACCAAGATTGTTCAGAACCTACAGAAGCATCTCCACCTGTTCCTCAAAGGAAACTTATGAGGTATCATTCTGTGGGCACAGAGACTCCTCACCAGCAAACGTAAGGCTAAGTTTAAAGCAGGATACTGTCTGGGAGAAGTTTGGGGAAAATGATTTAAGTCATGTCCATTTTAGGGAAAAGTAATGTTCTCTTTTATAGTATAAATATAACTAGTTATAGTATGACTTAAATTTTACATTTCTCAGACAGTATCACAAAATATATTTCTCATGTCAGCAGTGTTTTTGAATGAAACATCTGACATTTGATTGGAGAAGTGGACAAGTGCCTAGTCATTTATAGTATCCCTCCAGATATACTGGGGTTAGGGGGCAGGTCCCCTATGAAAATGGAAAAAATACAGATAAAAAACACTCTTTTATCTGAGAAAACACTTTTCTAGGAGTCTGTAGGCCCTCCAGTGCAACTCTATGGTCAACTTCAGTCAGATGGTAACTACAGAATCACACTGGAGAACCTACCAATCTCTAGAGAAGCATTAGGAATTTCTAGGTTCACTAATGCCCTGCTTCTTAAACTGTGGGTCCCAATTCCAAACAGGGTCCCCTTAGATCAATGTTGGGATTATGAAAAATTTGACAACAGTGAATGGCACCCATTTATACAAATCTGTTATCAACAACCTGTTAGACTCTGCAGAAAATGTTTGAGTTATAATGACCATAGTTATGGAAATTCTCAGAGATAACATATTAATCAGATCCGTGAATAATCAAATCCACAAAACTGAAACCTATAAATGTGGAGGACTGACTATGGTTTCCTCACTTAGTGTCAACCATAGCATAAGTTCTTAGACTAGGGGAAGTACTTATTTAATGGTCCATGATTGAAAGGCTGAAATTCATACACAGATTGTCGTACTTGCTGGTGTTATTGTGTTCTTTGGGGGTTGGAGTAGAGAAGGGATATATGTGATCAAAATGTGTACAAAAGTGAATGGGTAGCTAAGTCTACTCATGCCCACAGAAAAGAAGTCTAAATGGTGAATGAATTTAAAAATATACCAGGATCTCAGAATCATAGCTGTTTTGCCCTCTAAGAGAGTTCGCACATGCATGCACTCACACACACATTACCCTCTTGTGCTTTGTAGGCCACATGACACTATATATTCAATTAGAACATGAGCATTTTTATTGGAACTAATCTTTATATCCTTCTACCATTTTATTTCATCTTTCTCTTCATATTTTATTTCTAAGTATTTATGTGCGTGCAGCCTTGGATTATTGCTAACCTACTGGAATTCTTCCCTTTATCTTTTCAAGCCCCACACTTCAATAAGTTATTACTAATTCTTTGCCTACCTCTTATTGTTTCCTTGCAAAAGTCTTTTAATGGAACCCACAGAATGGGTAATTACAGTTGGTATAAAATCCATACTGTTCTACATGCCCAAGTGAATAGTATGGAGAAAACAGATTCCTAAAATTAATTGTTAATCCAAGAAAAAAAGAGGAGTCAAAGAGAGGAGTAGCTTTTTTTGCTCTTTCTTTGAACCTTGTTAATTCCTATATAACTTTAGCATAACAAGTTTAGACTTGCTACTGTTTGTTGATCATATTTCACTCTATTTTCCAGTTTGGCATCTTTTTTGTCAACATATTGCATCAGACTGGAATGTATGAGTGTGAGTCTCCAAACATCAGATTCAGAAATGACTCAGAAATACAGAACAAAATGTATAACAAACCAAGATACCAAGAAGATCTTCTTGAGATAAGTCAGGTCTCAGTCAGGTCAGATGTTAGTGCAGTGGTTCTCAACCTGTGGGTCCCCAAGTGTTTTGGCCTTCAACTCCCAGAAATCCCAGCCAGTTTACCAGCTGTTAGGATTTCTGGGAGTTGAAGGCCAAAACATCTGGGACCCACAGGTTGAGAATCATCATTTTAGAGAAACTGTGCTCATATGTTCCTATGGTCTTTGTAGTTGTGGTGTTGCTAATCTTATATGTGACACTCTGAATACAAATGAATCTTTTTAATCTTATGTTTACTTTATCTTATGTTTACTGTGCCCTTTTGATTGGGTTTTCACGTGTCTTTTTTCACTCCCTTACCTTTCTTTTAATATTCTCTGTTGGATTCCTCTGCATAAAATATGAACACGCCTTCCAGCAGCTCTAACGTTTCTGCTGATCAGTCAATGCCAGCTCGTCCTCTTTCTCCTCCTCCAGCTCATCTTAAACCCTCGGCCTCCTCACCCAATTTCTTAAAACATCTTAGATCTAATTCAAGTGGAGAACAAACCAGGCGTGCTGTGCCAAAGAGGTGAGAGATGAGATGAATGGCATTTGTCTTTGCTTGGCAATGTATCAACTTGCAAGCTTATATCCCTAGGAATTAAACCTTATACAATATAAAGGTAAATGAAGGTAAAACTAAAAAAATTGTTAACCCACAGAAAAAAAAGCATATTGGCATGATATCTTAAGTTGTCTAAAACTGCCAACAAATACAGGATGGAGAAGAATGAACTATGCAGTTCACATTCCCTCTCCCAGTTATATTTAAATAGTTTTTCCCATCTCCTTCACCCCACTTCCAAACTAGTTCCAGGACACTTTTAACATATAGGCTGCTGCTTTGCTTATGAATTTGTTTTCTATTAGTTTCCTGTATGACCTAATCATTGTGACTGATTTGATAATTTAATAAATAAGTTAGTTCTTCCAATGATTCTAATATGGGTCAAAATTTCCAACACAATTGGATGTTCTGGATACTTCCAGATAGATGTTCTTCCAGTTAGATGTTCTAGATCAGTGGTTACCAGCCTTTGGGCCTTAAGGTGTTTTGAACTTCAGCTCCCACAATTCCTAACAGCTGGTAAGATGGTTGGAATTTCTGGGAGTTGAAGTCCAAAACACCAGAAGGCCAAAAGGTTGGAATCCACTGTTCTAGATATTTCCTAATAATGCCAGTAAAGTGACATTATGCATCTAGTCCTTTTTGCCCCTGTTGATCTTTGTGAATGAGCAGAAAACCTAATTGGAACTATTCCATGTTCTGCAATCCATGGTTTGGAGGATTAGGAATGAATTATGATATACCTATTAGCTCCTCCTTTCATAGTTCATCAATTGTAAGGCACTTGTAAGAGGCAGCCTGATTTTTGAGGTCCAATTTTGAGAAAAGGGTATTTTTAATTCTACGATGCACCCATTTTATAGGAGACTTGATTTTTGTTAACAATTTTTTAAAGCTCTTATCCCAACTTGTTTGTTTTGCTGCCCAGCTATCCCGGGAAGTCCACAGGAAGCCGTCTCTCTTCCCCCTGTACCTGATACTGCCACTGCTGGCTCAAGGTATGGAGCTTCTCTGTTCCGGGCTGGCCTAGTCACTGCTGTCGCCCCAGTGTTGCAGAGTTTGTCTTGGAAGAAAAGTATCAGTGTGGTGGCAGTGGCAGAGAGACCACGAGCTGTGTGGTCGGTCTCTCTCTCTCCCTGGAGAGGGCAAGAGGAAGCCCGGTATGTGATACAGCAGGTCTCCGTTGCTCCTGGCATACAGGGCTTCTTCCTCCCATTTCGAGAGAGAGAGAGAAGCCAGCTGAAGGGCTTGGACTCCTGATCAGGCTTTCTCTCTCTCTGTCTCTCTCTCTGTCTCTCTCTCTCTGACTTTTGTTCTCTCTCTGGAGGCACAAGTTGAGAGGAAGAAGCCCTGTGTTCCAGGAGCAATGGAGGCATGCCTCTCACCTCACTCACCACTGCCACCATCAGAGACAGGAAGAGAGACCACACTACTCACACTCTCTCTGCCAATGCCCCTGATCATCTTCCTTCAAGACAAACCCAGGAACACTGGGGCAATCGCAGCAACCAGGCCAGCAGCAGCAGAGAAACCCTGTGCCCCAAGCCGGTGGCAGCACTAAAGATGTGGAGATGTGGAGCTGGCTTCAGTCAGCCACTGTATCTGATTTTTTTTTAAAAAAACAACAAACAAACCATTTGATTCCGTGTTGATATTGATTCTAAGACATACACCTTTTTTGAACCTCATTTTTTGTAGAAAAAAGTGAATCTTAGAATCAGTGAAATATGGTATTTGATGAATACTGGTCCATCAGATCACAGTTTCCTCTGATAAGCAAACCAAACTTCCTCTCAAGCAGTGATTTTTGGAGGAAAAAAAAATGATGATTCTGAATAAAGTCACTGTTTATTTTATTAATACGTTATGAAACTTGTATCCACTTCAAATGTGACCCTTTGATACATGGAAGATACTTGCCTGCATATGTTGTTGTATGTACATGCAATGAAGTGTACATATATGCAAGCATACAACATAATGGGTTGTCATACCATCCACTCCTACATGAGCCATCATGTGACGTTATTCTTGCTTTTGTAGAAGTAAGAATCAAATCTTAAAGTGAGACGAGTGAGATGGGCACAGTTCAAATCATTGGCTTCATGTGACCCTTAGGATCCTTAGGACCCTGAAGTCTCCCAGTTCACTAGATTTTAATTAGTCAAAAATAAATGAGACTCAAATTGAGAAATGGGAAAGAACACCTTCCATGCATCCAGGTAATGATGCAACGAATAAAACATTTTACCGTGGAACTTGGAAAGGAAATAAATCTTAAAATGCATTTGATCAGTGCCCATCTTCCTACTTAAAAATAATTATATGAATCCAGCCAATTATTTGCATCCAACACCATGTGTTGTGGTGTTGTTAATACAAAAAGGTCATTATACCATGAAACAGATCTGTAGATATGTCCTTTAAAAAAAATCCATCATTGCATAGGGCCAACTTAAAAGAAAAGAGCCCTGTCTCATTCTGTTCCAAGTGAAGTCAACCTACAAATATATATATCCACAGAATGCCTTGAAGTTCTGGTCTTTGTTTTTTTTCTCTCTCTCTTTTGTTTTGTTTTTGTTATTTGTTTTGCCTCCTACAAGTATTATTTCCTTCCTTAATTTGAAACTGACTCTTTTGTGTTTTGTGTTTTTAATTTTACTTGGCGTCCCTATACTCCCTCATTCTGAACTACTCCCTTTCAACTACACTCAGCACCTCCTACCGTTCTACTCTACGGAAAAAACTTCACTCTTCCTCTTCTGTGCCAAACTTCTTAAAATTTCTGGCTCCTGTAGATGAAAATAACACCTCTGACTTTAGGAACACAAAAAGGTAGAGTACTCTTCCTGCAGCTGAAAAATCTATGGTTTGAAACATTGTCCCATGATTTGATAAAATAATCTAAAGTTGGAATCACTGGAATTATTATTTGTCAAATATTACTAGTGGGATAAAGATAGGGATTTTATTGACGGCAGAGCTATTGCACTTCAAGTTTACCATATGTATATCTGTAAATAGGAGCCCCCAGTGGCGCAGTGGGTTAAACCCTTCTGCCGGCAGGACTGATGACTTGAAGGTTGGATTGCTGACCTGAAGGTTGCCGGTTCGAATCCAACCTGAGGAAAGTGCAGATAAGCTCCCTCTATCAGCTCCAGCTCCATGCAGGAGCATGAGAGAAGCCTTCCACAAGGATGGTAAAAAAATCAAAACATCCAGGTGTCCCCTGGGCAATATCCTTGTAGACAGCTAATTCTCTCACACCAGAAGTGACTTGCAGTTTCTCAAGTTGCTCCTTACATGAGAAAAAAAATCTGTAAATAATATGGACAATGTGAAAATCATGAATCATTCAGCTTCTATGGTTATGTTGTGATGGTTTTGGTGATGTGGTGATGGTGGTGTAGTGATGGTGCTGGTGATTGTATGTGTGAAAAACATTATTTAACAGCTTTGTGTTAGCACTGTATGTGAATAGAAATTAGTTTGAAGATCAAATGTTTAATCTTGTAAGAACTTTTGCTTACCTGTTGTAGGTTCTGAATATCTTTCAAAGCACCGAAGAATAAGTTTTATTGATCACTATTTGGAAAACAAAGCAAACAAGATGAATGTTGCTGCTTTTATTCTGAAGGAAAGGCAGCCCAGGGTCCTTCCTCAGGCTTTCAAATTGCCTACTAGAAATCTTACATGAACTCCTTTTTGCTGTTTGACCTTGAAAGTAGGAGCCCCCGGTGGAGTAGTGGGTTAAAGCCTTGTGACTTGAAGGTTGGGTTGCTGACCTGAAGGCTGCCAGGTCCGAATCCCACCCGGGGAGAGCGCGGATGAGCTCCCTCTATCAGCTCCAGCTCCATGTGGGGACATGAGAGAAGCCTCCCACAAGGATGATAAAAACATCAAAACATCTGGGCGTCCCCTGGGCAACGTCCTTGCAGACGGCCAATTCTCTCACACCAGAAGCGACTCAGGTTGCTCCTGACACGGAAAAAAAAAATCCTTGAAAGTGCTGTTTTCAGAAAACATTTCTGTTGGCAAATATTCCCTGGGGATTTGAAACAGGAAACAAGTGTGAAGTTCTCATTTGGAATGGAAGCAAAGTCCCAAATCATGATCCGGTGGCTACTTTTCCTTCAGAGTAAAAATGATGGCACGATCTTGCGTTTGAAAAAACAAACAAACCTGTGATTAACTTAGCATGTAGTTTGGCTCTGAATGTGATCAGGAAATAGTACAAAACTGTCACTAGATGCGGAGGAGAAGATAGATGTTTAGCCGAATGCCAGTGGCATAGGTTTAACTGACACTATTCAGATCAGCAGAAAAGAAGCTGTTACAGGAATGCTGTTAGTTTGGAATATGGATAAATTTACTTGTGGCCAAGTTTAACCATCTGGGAAGGTTTTCATGGCTTTGTAATATGATCTTACTACTTTTGAAGACCAAATTAGAGAGGGGAGTTACCTGGTAGTTGTTTCCACATAACAATTGAGATCTGCTTCTCTGTAAAATGAGCCTTCAAGAGGATAAAATTCATAAAAAGCCCACCATCTTTTCTAAAAGGCTCATATTACTTCTTGCTCTCCCACCTTGGTTCTGTCAATGAGGATATGGAGTACAGTGTTATAAGTAAACACTATGTAAAATTCTGCTCCTGGTTTGAAAGTGTTCTTTCCAATTTGATTGTGCAGTACTTACTTTGGAAGTAATTGTTATACTCCAGAAACGTTGTTTTTGTGGCTGCCACAAACTATGTTGGCTTGGTTGAAATATTTATTGAAAAATTATAGCAAAATGCGCTGCAGGATGTCCCACAAAAAATGTTTTTTAAGTTTTATAAACTTTTTCCATGTTTCTATGATAGAACCAATTAGAAAATGACATAACCCAGGGACAAAAATAATTTTACATAATATAATCTGAGTGAAGGGGCCAACAGTAACAGAGCATTACTAGTCAGTGTTTTTTTTACACAGGTACATTAATGTCAATTTGAAAGCATACAGCAGTAGCGTTTCTCCTGAAACTTGTTGATTAGTTAAAGAATGCAGATTCATATATGCAGTCTGTTAGTATGCATACTTGAAGAGTCTGTTTATTCATTGTCTTTGACTGAGTGGAAATTTTTCCCCATTTCTGATACTAGTGACTACAAGCCCACGTCAAGTGAAGCAGATTCTTTCCACGAAAGTCCTGTAAGAACTCGTCGACATTCATGGAGACAACAGATATTTCTAAGAGTAGCAACACCACAGAAAGGATGTGATTCTACCAGCTGGCACGATGGTAAAGACTAACTTTAGAAAAAGAAATGTCCTAACCTGTTCTGTGCATGAAATACTGATACAGCTTTTTGTTTTTATGAGTGGCAGAATCTTGTGTTTACAGGAGGTATATAGTTAATATGCAGGAGGTATATAGTTAATATGCATCAATCCTGCTTATTCTTTTGTCATGATGGAGGTGGCTCCTTTTCAGTGTCAATGATGTCAGAGCCGCAGTGGCACAATGGGTTAAACCAGGGATCCCCAAACTAAGGTCCGGGGGCCGGAAGCGGCCCATTGAAGCCATTTATCCGGCCCCCCACGGCACAAGGGTAGAAGGGGGTTGGGCTAAATGGCCCAAGGGGTCTCTTCTTCTCTTACAACTATTATTATTATTATTATTATTATTATTATTATTATTATTATTATTATTATTATTAACATTGAGGCTGGGTGGCCATCTGTCAGGGATGCTTTGCTTGTGCTTTTGGTGCACAAAGGCAGGAGTTGGATTCAATGGCCCAAGGAGTCTCTTCCAGCCCTCTTTATTATTATTATTATTATTATTATTATTATTATTATTATTATTATTATTATTATTAAAATTGAGGCTGGGACGCCATCTGTCAGGGTTGCTTTGTTTGTGCTTTGGGTGCACAAAGGCAGAAGGGGGTTGGACTCAATGGCCCAAGGGGTCTCTTCCAACCCTCTTTATTATTATTATTATTATTATTATTATTATTATTATTATTATTATTATTATTATTTTATTATGACACAGCAAACAAGATAGATATGCTGGATTTCATATCACAAAATCACAAGTCGAACACTTCCCAAGTGTCTAGGACTGTGTGATGTATTTTCGGATGATGCGCGCAGATCCCAGCAGGGTGGCCTTTTGCAGTTGGCAGATCGTAATTTTGTCAATGTCTATTGTTTCCAAATGCCGGCTGAGATCTTTTGGCACCGCACCCAGTGTGCCGATCACCACCGGGACCACCTGCACTGGTTTCTGCCAGAGTCTTTGAAGTTCAATCTTGAGGTCCTGATAGCGGCTGAGTTTTTCCTGTTGTTTTTCGTCAATGCGACTGTCACCTGGGATGGCAACATCAATGATCCAAACCTTGTTCTTTTCCACAACTGTGATGTCTGGTGTGTTGTGTTCCAGAACTTTGTCAGTCTGGATTCGGAAGTCCCACAGTATCTTTGCGTGCTCATTTTCCAATACTTTTGCAGGTTTGTGATCCCACCAGTTCTTTGCTGCTGGGAGCTGGTACTTGAGGCATAAGTTCCAATGAATCATTTGGGCCGCGTAGTTGTGCCTCTGTTTGTAGTCTGTCTGTGTGATTTTCTTACAGCAGCTGAGGAGATGATCAATGGTTTCGTCGGTTTCCTTGCAGTGTCTGTATTTTGGGTCATCAGCTGATTTTTCGATCTTGGCCTTAATTGCATTTGTTCTGATGGCTTGCTCCTGGGCTGCAAGGATCAGGCCTTCTTTCTCCTTATTTTATTACTATTATTATTATTATTATTATTATTATTATTATTATTATTATCATTATTATTTTTATTATTAACATTGAGGCTGGGAGGCCATCTGTCAGGGTTGCTTTGTTTGTGCTTTGGGTGCACAAAGGCAGAAGGGGGCTGGACTCAGTGGCCCAGGGGCTCTCTTCCAACCCTCTTTGTTGTTGTTGTTGTTGTTGTTGTTGTTGTTGTTATCATCAAGGCTGTATTTGTTCCCATTTTGTTTGTTTTTTTACTTCAAAATGAGGCATGTGCAGAGTGCATAGGAATTTGTTCATAGTTTTTTTTAAAATTCTAGTCCGGCCCTCCAACGGTCTTAGGGACCATGGACTGGCCCCCTGTTTAAAAGGTTTGGGGACCCCTGGGTTAAACCTTTGTGCCGGTTGAACTGCTGGTTCGAATTCACAAGATGGGGTGAGCTTCCGCTTGTCAGCTATAGTTTGTGGGGACATGAGAGAAGCCTCTCAATAGGATGGTAACACATCTGAGCGTCCTCTGGGCAATGTCTCATAGACAGCCAATTATCTCACACCACAAGTGATTTACAGTACATTCTCAGGTCGCTTCTGACACGATAAAAGATAGTTATGCTATTATGGTAGTTGCAATTCAACATATTTAAACATTAAATATGCTCTGTTCTGACATAGTGTCTACAACTGTTTGAGAAGGAGATCATGAAATCATGGTGACAGCTCCATAAACACAGCTACTTTCTGTGTAGTAGCAGAGAGAGAAAACGATAATATGTCTGTGCTCATAAAAAGAGGGTCAGAATAAAGTTACCAGTATTATATTGCCTTTATAGTACAACTGAATTTTATATATTCTGATGTCTGCTCTATCTCTGAAAAAAAAATGGCTACAAAACTGAACAGAGCATTGGAGCACCTTTCAATGAGTAAAGGCTAAAGCATTTAGCAGTTCTAGTTAAAGATGAAAAGCCAGGGGTGGAGAATGGAAATTGCCTGGTATTTCAATTAAAGTATGAATAGCCTTGCAGAGTTCATACAAGCGTTTGGCAAAGCTTGCAGAAACCATCTCCAACAAAGACAACCTACAAAGATTTTCCCCCATAACAAAAAGCTGCATTTGTTAAAAAGGGAGAGTAAAAAGTTTTCAATCAATTTTGTAAATCTCATTTGACCAGTTTCACTTGATGCACACATTGTAATGCTTTTTACGGACATCAGCAGCAGAAGTCACTATTGCCAGGCACACCCTCTGACACCCCTTGCTGTAAATACCCTGAGTTGTATTATTTAACCAGATATCCCCGCAGACATTAAAACAGTTGAATAGTTTATGACTTTCCAGATATTTTGGAAAATAGCTCCCATCAACCCTAGCCACTGTAGTCAATTGTTATGGTATATCAACATATACAATCCAGCAAATTTCCCACTCCTTCACAATTTTTTTACAGCCTTAAAGAAAATGAGAGACACTCTTCTGAACTGCTTTTTCAGTTTTTATCTTGCACTTTAGATGGCACTGTTTCTCTTGCTTGTAATTCTAGAAGACCGAAGTTGTTTAAAAGGATTTACTTGTGGGATTTTTAGGTCAAATGTCACAGTGCAAGATTTTTAGGGGTTTTTTTCTGGGTGTTTTTTTTTAAGACGTTTGTGTTGAGAAATTTAGATGCACAAGATCTGAAACTTGTATCAGAGATGGGTAGTGGCTAACTTTTCCTTCAAGCAGAAGCCTCTTCCTCTTCATGTCGTAGTTCTGATTTTAGAGAGTTGATTTTGGAGTGAACTGATTTTGGAGAGTTTTGGATGGGTTGTATGAATGGGGGCTGCCACAGAGAGAAATTACCAAAAAATATATGCCTGTGCACATGGTTAGAATACATTATAATAATAATTAAAATTATTAAATTAATCTAAAAATAATGAAAATAAGTTTAGTAGGCTGTTGATGAACAGGTATTGTAAACACTACGTAGTTCAGTGCAGAGCATAGAAGGTAAGAACATCAGAATTTCTTACTGTGTGTGAAAGTCACTACCTAAATATCTATTTACATTTTTTTTAAAAGGCTCTATTTTATACAAGCAGAGACTTATTTATTTTATATTGAAGTATCTGTCTGTAGATATGTCTTCCACTCTTTGAGGCATTCTGATAGCCACATCAGTTTTCAAATATTTGTGGGTTGGGGGAATTCCAGAGAAAATTGTTCATACAGTAATTTACAGAGAGGGAATCCCTCCAGGATCCCCAGTGTTAGTCATAATTGCATCTATTAGATACATCTCATGCAGAACTTCAGCATGAAGTTGGAGGATTAGGATGTGATGTATCCCGAGTATCAGCTGTGGACAATCTCTATGCCAGTCTGTATATTATACAAGTGTAATAGTAAGGGAGCAGGTAAGATTTTGAGAAATGTCTATATTAGTTTTTAGAAGTAAAAAAAAAGTAAGAAACTATATACTTCAGAACAAGTAAGGTAAGTATTTCATCACAACAGAGTCTAACTTCATGGCTTTTTTTGCTTGAGAAAATGCATAGTACTTTTTTTAAAAAATGAAGACTTTTCTGATTCAGAGTCAAAAATTACACAAGTTCTACAGGCATGAGAAGGGTTGTGTTTGCTCTATTCTCCCAGTACCCTGTGGCAAACCACTTTTGAAACCAATAAAACAGTTTTATTAAAGGCTCAGCTGGGTTTTTAGAAACTTTTTTTTAAAAAAAAAATCCCATTGGATATGCCCGAAACATCACATTCTTCAATATGCCAAAAGAATCAAATGACACACTTGTTTTCTATCCCCGTCAAAAAAAAATCCAATTGATTCATTCCACCCTCATTCATTCATGGTTTTGAATCTAGATCTTCAAATGTAAGTTAATGTATTACACAAGCCAACAAAATCAAACTTTTTGTAATCATCAGAAATTAGAGTAGCACAGTTTTAATCAATTTTATGCTGATTTTAAATATGTCTTTTTCCCATTATGTCAACTTTTAAAAATATGACTAATAGTACATTACAGCAGACTACTGTAAAGTCAGCATATTTCACATTGTATTCGTGTAAAACAAGGCAACAAGTATTTATCATTAGATATAATTTTAGTTTATTCTTAAAGAGTTTTTTGCGCTGAATTCAGATCTGTGTTTATTTTTTCTCTATCATGTGTAGCTTTTGCGATGAGCTAATTCAATAATTAATGCATTTATGCACTGATATCAATTAGATTATATTAATATCAGTGCGTAAATGCATTACTTATTCGATTAATCTCATCACAAAAAATAAACACAGATCTGAATTCATCACAAAACCTCTATAAGAATGACCTAAAATTATATCTGATGAAAAATACTTGTTGCCTTGTGTTATTTATGCAAAATCATTGAGACAGAGGAGGACTATAGCTAATCTTTACAGTCTAGGCTTTGAATACAGAAAATCCCAGGTTGAATCCCTAGCATCTTCCATTCTAAGAAATGGAGAGCAGATGTTGGAAAATATTACAGAAAATCATGGTCCAGACAAAGAAACCCCCCACATCCACAAGTGAGACATTCCTGGACATGCCATGAAAACATGAAACTGCAGATAATAGTGAATCCTATTGAAATGAACAACTTCTGACAGAAGCAAATCATAGAATTGTGTAGGAGGATTTAGAAAATGCCTAGAGAGAAGACCCCTCTAATATCTATTCCAATATCACATTACCATTCTAAAATGGATGCTCTTGCTTTCCTCTGGTGAAGCTATCTCTTGCAGATTTCTGAGAAATGTAGTTTTGGGAATCTGAGGACACCTCTAGCTGATAATTCCCTTTACATTTCTTAGAATTCTGCAGAAGACAATCACACAATAGCAAAGCAGAAGCGCCCGCTTTAGAATGGTAATACAATATTGTGTCAAGTCCTTCAGTGTAACTCTATATTCAACTTCCAGCAGAAAAATAACATAGAATTGCACTGGAAGACCTAGAAAATGCCCAGAAAAAACATATTTTTTCAGACATAGATAAGTGAAAGTGCAAGTATCTGTTCCATGGATACAGAGAACATGTAATAAACTAATGATGCTTAAGACAAAGTAATAGAATATAGTATCTAGTCTGACTTGGTAAAAGTCTGCTTCCTTTGTACTATGTACATTAGGCTTCATGAACTCAGACTTCCTATTTTGAACATACTGCATAGCTTGACCTTTTTACAGAGTAAAGAGGTTTCTGGAATGGGTGTTATTTTTCCTGCAGGATTCTGTGTGTTTTCTGACATCACTTTGAAAACTATGCAAAATGTTGACAGAGTTACCACAGGGGCTGTTTTTTTTTTAAGCACTTCAGAATTAGTAGTTATGACTCTGGGAACCTAATCCTATTAAATAAAAAGCTTTTCTGTTTAAACCAAAACTGAAGCTGTTTTTTTATGATCAGTATTGGATTCTGTAGCTTTCTCAGAATCACAGAATATGCATATTATGTACTTAGTATGCAAAATAAACAGGAGTAGCTACGAAATGTAAGTGGATTTCTTATCCACCTCAAAAAGAGAACTGTTTATGTGTACACCCGCCTAATACAGATTGAGATTTATTTCCTCTATCTTTAATCAAACAAATAATAATAATAATAATATCTTTATTTTTATACCCCGCCCCATCTCCCCGAAGGGACTCGGGGCGGCTTACATGGGGCCTTGCCCGATAAAACAATCAAATATCAAAACACAGCAATAAAACAGTTATCCAATAAAAACAACAATTACAGTAAAAACAATAGTTAAAATCAACATAAAACATACAATATTAACACTGGAGACTAATTCATAGAACCCAGGCAACGTGCAACATGTGCCGAAGTGGGCCGAAATGGGGAAGGTAATTTCACAGTTAAAATGGACAAAGTGCAATATAGCATTGGCAACACCTCAAGAATGGGGCTATTATAAAATGGGCAGATCGATCAGTCCAACACCAGATTAAGTATCAAAGGCCTTTTGAAAGAGCCAGGTTTTTAAGCTCCTACGGAAGGAGAGGAGGGTGGGGGCCTGCCTGATCTCTCTAGGAAGTGAGTTCCAAAGCCGGGGGGCCACGACGGAGAAGGCCCTCTCTCTCGTCCCCACCAACCGCGACTGCGAGGGTGGTGGGAGCGAGAGGAGGGCCTCCCCCGACGAGCGAAGAGAACGTGCGGGTTCGTAGGGGGAGATGCGGTCTCTAAGGTAGGTGGGTCCCAAACCGTTTAGGGCTTTGTAGGTGATAACCTGCACCTTGAATTGGGCCCGGAAAGTAAACGGCAGCCAGTGGAGCTCCTTAAACAGAGGCGTTGAACGTGCCCTGTAATTCGCCCCAGTTAGAAGCCTGGCTGCCGATCGCTGTACTAGTTGTAATTTCCGGGCCGTCTTCAAAGGCAGCCCCATGTAGAGCGCATTGCAATAGTCCAGTCTAGAGGTAACTAAGGCATGGACCACCATGGTCAGATCAGACTTCTCGAGGTATGGTCGCAGCTGGCGCACAAGTTTTAGTTGTGCAAAGGCCCTCCCGGCCACGGCCGACACCTGAGCCTCAAGCGTCAGCCCCGAATCCAGGAGGACTCCCAAGCTGCGGACCTGCGCCTTCAGGGGGAGTGCGACCCCGTCAAGCACAGGTTGCCACGCAATACCCCGATCGGCCGCACGACTGACCTGGAGGACCTCTGTCTTGTCAGGATTAAGTCTCAGTTTGTTCACCCTCATCCAGGCCAACACAGCGGCCAGACACTGGTCCAGAATCCGAGGGGCTTCCTTGGATTTAGGTGGAAAAGAGTAGTAGAGTTGGGTGTCATCCGCGTAGAGATGGCACCGTACTCCAAAACTCCGGATGACCTCTCCCAGCGGTTTCATGTAGATGTTAAAAAGCATGGGGGACAAAATAGAACCTTGCGGGACCCCACAGGTCAATGGCCAGGGGTCCGAGCAGGTGTCCCCCAGCTTCACCAACTGGGAACGACCCTCCAGAAAGGACTGGAGCCACTGGAGTGCAGTACCCCCAAGGCCCATCCCAGAGAGCCGCCCCAGAAGGATACCATGGTCAATGGTATCGAAAGCCGCTGAGATGTCCAAGAGAACCAGCAGGGTCACACTCCCCCTGTCCAGCTCCCTGCGGAGGTCATCCACCAAGGCGACCAAAGCCGTCTCGGTACTGAACCCAGGCCTGAAGCCAAACTGCGATTGGTCCAGAAAATCGTATCTTCCAAGAATCCCTGGACCTGAGAGGCAACCGCCCGCTCCAAGACCTTGCCCAAGAATGGTAGGTTAGAGATTGGCCTGTAGTTACACGGATTGGTAGGATCCAATGAGGCCTTCTTCAGAATAGGCCTTACCACTGCTTGTTTTAGGCTAGATGGAAATTTGCCCTGCCCCAAAGAGGCATTAATTATTGCCACAAACCAATCAACTAACCCACCACTGGCCTGTTTTAAAAGCCAAGATGGGCAGGGATCTAGGGCACAGGTAGTTGCCCTCTGTGATGACTCATGGGCCATGTAGTCCCGTTCCTGGTTCTATTGAGGCAGATGAAGAGGAAAACTTGGGTTTCCCACCGCTTCAGCCAGAAGTGGAGCCCTTGCACCTGCAAGATGTTTGCCCACCAGAAGTCAGCCAAACAAGCCTTGAGCAGAAATCTCCCCCATTTTCTCGCCGGGATTATTATAATCAAGATAGGGGCGCTCGAGAGGCGACTCACCGGAGCGCCAGGATAGCTGCCAGACAATTAGCTGATTAAGTCTGTTTCCCTTGGGAAACTTTAAGGAGTCATGCATCTGGACACAGTTTAGGTTTCGTTTCTTGTTCCCCAGAGAAAGTGTTCCTTGGCGGGAAAACAAGATCCTATATAGGTGTTTGCCCGCAAAGGAATCCTTGCGGAGTCAATTCGTCGGCTTGAGGAGTGAGATCGTGTGTAGACTTCGTACTCCAGTTCCCAGATCCCGGATCAAGTTTCCAGCCCAGCCTTGTACCATGGACTTCTATGGACTCAGTTCTTGATTCATGTTTGCCTTGCTTCAAGTTTGATCTTGCCAAGTTTCAAGTCTTGCCTTGCCTTGCGTTTTAAACCACGGACCTTGCTTCTCAGATTCAAGCCTTGTTTTCCAGTTTCCTTCGGATTTACCTTAAGCCTCAAAGACTATGGACAGTTCCCCACACTATTGCTTGCCAAATAGTGTGTGTTTCGGTGGAGTAGATTATAACTTTGGACTTTAATATCACATATTGGACATTGTTTTCCTGGACTATATTTGACCTTTCCTGAAAGGTCTACTCCTGAACTATATTCTACACTTGTTTTTACTGACTTTATATATTCCTTTAATAAAGATATTAGATAGATTCTGGCCTCTGCGCATGGTTATTGGTGCTCTGCAGCCTGGGTCCTGACACCCTCACCGCTCCAAGAATCTTGTCCACATCATCAGGTTGCACAAACTGAAACGAATCCCACAAGATCGAACAGACAGATGCCTCGGTTACCTCATCTGGCAATGCGTCAAGACTGGCGTCCAAGTCGGAACGAATCTGAGTGACTTTGTCTGCAAAATGGTGAGCGAACTCGCTACACCGAGTTGCCGAGGAGTCAGGTGCCCCCCCCCCCCACCCTGAGAAGGGTGGAGGAGCTCCCCAACAACTCGGAACAACTCAGAAGATCTATTTGTTGCAGACGCGATGCAGGCAGTCGTGAAAACCTTCCTGGCTGCCCGCAACGCCGCGGAATAAGCCCTAATAGCGGCTTTAGACCGTGCTCAGTCAGAAACGTCGCGAGTTCTCCGCCAGCGCCACTCTAGTCTCCTTCTCCCACGTTTCATCTCCGCCAGCTCCCTGGTGAACCAGGGAACCAGGGCAACTCCACGCAGCGAGAGGGGACGTTCGGGAGCGATCATGTCAATAGCCCTGGACAACTCGGTATTAGAACGAGCGACCAAGGCATCGACAGGATCATCACCCTCCATAGCAGACAGAACCCCAAGAGACGTCAGGAGTCCCTCAGGATCCATAAGTCTCCTGGGGCGGACCATCTTAATGGGTCCACCACCCCTGCGGAGGTTTGAGGACACGGTGAGTCTTAAACTGATCAGATAATGGTCAGACCATGACAATGGAAGAATAGTTTGCTCTTCCACTCTGACCAAACCGTCGCCCACAACAAAGACCAGGTCGAGTGTATGACCAGCTTGATGGGTGGAACCCGATATTACTTGGGACAGCCCCATGGTCGTCATGGCGGCCATGAATTCCTGAGCCACACCTGTCAAGGTGGCCTCAGCGTGGATATTGAAGTCACCCAATACCAAAAGGCGCTGGGAGCCCAACACCATGCTAGAGACCACCTCAGCTAGCTCAGGTAGGGAGACTGCTGTGTGGACGGTACACCAGCAGAATCCCCAAACTGTCCCAGGTACCCACCTTCAAGTGGAGACACTCAAACACAGCAGATTGTGGAACGGCGCATCTGACCAGGGCGATGGACTGCCGAAAGACCACCGCAACCCCACCTCCCCGCCCTCCAGGCCTGGCCTGCTGATGCACCCCGAAACCCGGAGGACAAAAGCTGGGTAAGGTTTACCCCACCCAGTTCATCCAACCAGGTCTCGGTGATGCAAGCCAGATCCGCCTGCTCATCCAGGATTAAGTCCTGGATAATTGCAGATTTCCCACTGACGGATCTGGCATTAAGCAGCAGTACCTTCAACCCGGAGGGGCTGCCATGGAGGCTACCACACCTAACCTTCTCCAGGGTCGCAAGACACCTGTTGCGCTTCTCCCTGGGAAACTGTTGGCCACACCCCCTCCTCCCCCACACGACCTCGATGGAACCCTCGATGGAACCCTCCCCCCCCCGGACCCCACCCCCCAGAGATCCTGGCTCTACTGAAAGGTTATTAAGAGGGCCTAGTCAGCTCCCTGAATTCAAAGGGCTGCAAGGATCTCCATCTTGTGTAGTGTCTAGAGAAGGGGACAGATAGAGCCTATCAAAGGAGGGAGATCTCTCGAAGCAGCTTGACAAGGTTCAACAGCAGGCTGGAGATGTTTCTGGCCTCTTCTGCAGCACAACAGCAGGCTTCTCAGCCCTACCAGGGCCTTGTGGACTCAGGCTTTATAGATGTAGCTTCCTTCCTAGGAAGTGCCGAGTCACACCCAGATGGTAAGGGCCTGGGGCTGCAGTCTACTCACAAGGAGTCCCAGAGGCAGCAACAGGCAGGCTGGCTGGAGATGTTTCTGGCCTCTTCTGCAGCACAACAGCAGGCTTCTCAGGCATCAACCAAAAGAATTGGTTGATGACTTGCAAACAATGTTAAGTCCACCTGGTAAGTCATTGTGCTTAAATGCTTCATAATATGAAGAAAGCTTACTTCTGACAATGACAATGAGATATTTGTGTGCAGTGCCTCATTGTGTCAGGAAGGTCATCATAAACCAGTGTTTTGAAAAGAGATGCTCCTTTATAATAGCTTTAATGTGTTGATTGATAACATGGAAGTCACTTCATTTACAGATTTTTCCTTCTCAACATATTTAGAAATCTGATACCGAAAATAAATTTATTCCTAAAGCTGAAGTGGGATTGTGCTTTAATCTAAATATTTATTTATGCCTATGCAAGTGATTTCTGAGTGTTTCTTTTCTGTTTCATTACATAACAAAGACTATTCTGAATTGGGAGAACTTCCACCCAGGTCACCACTGCAACCACTTTGTGAAGATGGCCCCTTTAGGACAATCAAAGAAGAGAGGAAAAGGTCACCCAAAGAGCTCCGGGAACTATGGCAAAAAGCCATTTTACAGCAGATACTACTGCTTAGAATGGAAAAGGAAAACCAAAAGTTGCAAGGCAAGTACAAAAACATTGATTGGTAGAGAGTAAGGATCTTAGGCCTTTGGCTGTGGGAGTAAGAAAGAGATAATATTTGCCTTGTGTTTATTCAGAATCCCCTTTCCTCAATAACTGCATGTTTGCTTTCCCTCTCATGCTGTACTTTACCCATGACTTGTTTACTTTATCTTAAGAGCCTCTTTGCTTGTTTTATCAATGGGGGCTCTCAGCCTAGTTCCTGGAAATGCTGATAAGGTACCTGAATTCTTTCTCCTTTGAAATGTGCCCTTGGTATCTTTGGATCCACCTGTTTCCATTCAAAGTAATAGTCATCTTAGTATGTCTTTGCATCCTGTTCAGTCTTTCTCAGTAATGTTCCTTGCATTTTAATCCAGTGATTTTGACTGGACTAACCATTATTTGTTTCTCATATCAGAAGCAAACCGAGGGTACAGTTGTAATTTATTTAAAAACACAAAGTTAAAAACTTGGCATTATACTAAATGTCCTTTGATCAGTAGCTGGCCACTTGGAGTGCCTCCAGTGTTGCTATTTGAAGGTCCTCCATTGTGCATGTGGCAAGGCCCAGGCTGCATTGTAATATGTGGTCTGTGGTTTGCTCTTCCCCTCACTTGCATGTTGTGGACTCCACTTTGTGGCCCCATTTCTTAAGGTTGGCTCTGCGTCTCGTGGTGCCAGAACACAGTCTGTTCAGCACCTTCCAAGTTACCCAGTCTTCTGTGTGTCCAGGGGGGAATCTCTCATTCGGTATCAGTCATGGCTTGAAGACTAACTGGTAGAAACTGCTTATTGCCCTACAAATACTGGAAATGCATGAAGAACTTGTGCATCCAAAATGGTTTTTTTTCTTTTGTATTAATGTGACCAGGACAAACTTAGAATTAATTTAAAAGATAGCATGGCAGATTGATGGAGCAAGCAATCCTGGAGCTTCCCTTTCAAAAGTATCATTTCCCCATCTTTTGTAATTATTTATAGCCATGTTATGCTTCCTCTTTTCTGCTTTCATTATAATTTCTTCTTTTCTTCTACTTCATGGAGGAAACTTATTCAACCAGCCAGGATTATGAAAGGAAGAAAATGATGTCATACGTATGTGTTGGCGATCAAAATAGGACTACATCAGAGTTTATCAAACTGTGCTCTTCCAGATGTTTGGACTTTAGCTCCAACAATTCCTATCAGCTGGTAAGCTGGCTGGGATTTCTGGGAGCTGACGTCCAAAACACCTGGAGGAGCACAGTTTGAGAAGCCACCGTTATATGGAGAAGGACTAACAAGATAGTAAACATTCTGGAAACAGATCCCAGTGAGTAATGGCATAGGTAGCAGAGTGTGTTTAACTTAGTGAGGAGAAGATTGAGAGGTAATATGTATGTTGTCATTATTGTAGTTGTGTGCCTTTAAGTTGTTTCAAATTAACAGTGACTCTAAGATAAACCTATTTGTTGAGAGAGGTTTTTGCCATTATCTTCCTCTGAGGTTGAAAGATTGTTGCTTTCTCAACATCACTTAATGGGAGTCTGTTACCAAGCTGGAATTTAAACCCTGATCTCCAGAGTCCTGGGCCAGCACCCAAACAGCTACACCACATTGTTCTCATGTTAGGGATTCAGGTGAGGATAGCCTTACTAAATAGATGGATCTCTTTTTGCTCTCTTGCTGTTTTGTGGCACTGCTGCACAGTACAGGAAAATATAGCATATTTCACAGGCAATATGGGGAACTTCCCTGTCAGTCTGTGATATGTTTCAATGTTACAGTGCACCATCATCATCAATTTTTGTTTCCTACCTCTCTTCATGGATTGAGGTGGGTACATAGATAGACTATATAGGTAAAACAAACAACTATAAAAATACACATATTAAAAAACAAAGAACAAAGATTAAAACACCAATACTAATAAAATGTAAATTTAAAAAAATCAGAGTTTAAAATTGGATAGGCCTGCTGAAATCGATAGGTCGTTAATTACGTTTTTTAATTCTGACAGCTTATTTAGGTGTTGAATCTCTTTTGGTCATTCCACAGTCTAGGAGCAACCAATGAAAAGGTTCTCTGGGAGACAGTTATAGTAGTAAAACTAGAGTAGCAAATATGTTGTTGTCCACTGAAGTGTACAAAAATCCCTATGAAGAATACAGGGGAGAAAAATTGAATGATCAGACAAAATACTTAAAAATGTAGTCTGGTAAACTGGCATAGTGAAGAATTGTAACGTGGGTTCTCCCCATATCTGGCAAAATAACATAAGAAGTCCTAAATATTTTAGGTAAAACATTTGAAGAGCTATTACAGCCTTGTGAATTGTGCTTTTACCCCAAGATGTCATAACAGGGAACCAGAAGAGAAATAATCCTAACTCTTGGTCTTGTATGGTTTTGACAGAACTTCTATAAACTAGAATCACTTGGAGGACTATGCTTACTGAAAGACTTCATTTTCCTTTATAATTTGTCATCCCTGTAATAAATGGAAATGCTGTTTTGATGATACATGATGCTATTATGTCCTCAACATGGCAATGTTCTTATGATGTACTGGAAGAGCATGACAGTGTGCTAGTAATATATGATTACAGCAAGGGCTTGTGGTCCATATATCAAAGTAAACATTAAATGGATAGCTATGATATTATGCATTAGTTTTAAATAAGATTATAAGTTAAAGTCTGAACAATGGTTTTAATACTGAGTTTTTAAAAATTAACTTTTCTTGACTTCCTTACATCTCCTTTTTCCTTGTAGCAACTCTCAATATCTTTTCATCTTCAAAGATGGACTCATTTCCGTCCTCGGAGTTAATTTACCTTCAGAATAGCTACCCACTTGAGCATCTCTTTCCTAAGCTGGCAGGCTTTTGCAAATAATTTCAATTTTTTATTCCTTTGTCGGAAAATCTCTCCCATAATACTTTCTTGGGAATAATGAAAAAATTGTCAGCTACTAAAATGTCTTTATCCCAGTCAATTTTCTGGACAGTTTTCAGCTCTTAGTTACACCATATATCATAGCCATATTATTTTCTATATGTATATAGGGGAGATGGTGTATATAAGATGAATACTTTAAATGCTAGTAAGGACAAGCCCTATAATGCCATCTTTTGAAATGCCCATAGTGAGGCATTCCTGTGAGATAGGAACGTTGAATGCGAATCAGTCATGTCGTGTTCTGTATTATTTTCTTACTTTTTCAAAGCTGCTGAAACATGTTTGCCTTTTTTTTACTGTCATGGTTCATTGAGCTGATGTTTTCAGTAAGTATGTTAAGTAACTGCGTTAAGAATAGTTTCTCATAAAATAAGTGTAATGTGTGTCTTAATTTGTAGCTTCTGAAAACAATCTCTTAAACAAACGTTTGAAGCTTGACTATGAGGAAATCACCCCATGCCTCAAAGAAGTAACTTTGATTTGGGAAAAAATGTTAGGGACACCAGGAAGATCAAAAATGAAGTTTGACACAGAAAAAATACATTCTGCTGTTGGGAAAGGTGAGTGTGTTTATATAATTATTAGGGGATACAAATGCATAAACATCTTTTTTTAAAGCGAGCTATGAAAATGTAAGACCTTTTTTCTTGGGTCATATACAGTTGCTTGAGATGTACATAGTATGTTAATGGAATACACTTATGTGGTATGGAAGTTTTAATTGAAAAGGTATGGAATAGTTAAATTCATTCACACAGAATTATAAGAGAGATGGTAAAGCAGCTACGAAGCTAATTGATGGATTGAATTTATACCCTGCCTTTTCCCAAGTTGATATTCAAGGCAGTTAACAGGAATTTAAAACCAGATGAACTTGTGAATATGTTCATGATAACTACTATTTATACTTGTGTGTAAGTTAATGTTACGCATAAATTGAGAGCAATTTGGAAAATTCAAGTGTCATTCACCCCTGGCTTCTACCAGCAACGTTTTTCCACCCAGTAATTCATAAAGGGCCTTTGCCACTCTCCACAGAAATAAATCATATTTGTACCTGTTAGCTACATTTTTTTTCTGGAAAGTATTCATGAATCAGTAGTTGATAGTTTGTGAACTGGTGCTGGTCCAGGGACCACCACTTTGCATAGCAATGGTTTACATTTTCTTTAAGGGATATTCAATCCCAAATATCCTAGACTTGTTAAAGAAGGAGGTCTTGCTAGTCTTCCAAGCCCCATCCTGCCTGGAATTTTATCCCATACCTCCAAAGTCCTGTTCTATGGAACCCTGTCATGCATTTCCAAAATAGGTTGAAATTTGGCTTTAGAAATTCATTTCTGGTTAATGCTGCTTGAAACATTTGTGTGCACATTACTAAAGAGTGTGAAATATCCCTGCATTCCATTCTATTTAATCTTGTTCTTCTTATCATTTTAAAAGGAATCCCTAAGCATCACCGAGGTGAGATCTGGAAGTTTTTGGCAGAACAACACCAGCTTAACCACCAGTTTACCAACAGACAACAACCAAAGGATACACCTTATAAAGAACTCTTAAAACAGTTAACCTCCCAGCAGCATGCAATACTTATTGACCTAGGTAAGGTTTTTCATTTCTCAGTGAAATAATATTTACGAGAGGCGTTCATTAAAGATTTCCCCTGATCCACTTCCTGTGGACTGAGAACAATGAAACTTAGCACAGTTATTAGTCCTTCTAGGGACACACACTTCTCCCATCTTTTTAAGCAACTGCAAACACCTTGCTTGTAGAAGTCGACAGGTTGCTCCAAAAGCCACATTGTGACTTCGGAAATCAGAGTCTCATCATCTGAAAAATGCTTGCCCTTAAAAATAACTTCATTGTTGGAAAGAGGTCGAAGTCTGATGGTGCGAGGTCGCGGTGATTATCCAAAATGGTGACCTCCACTTGCTAGATGGTGTGTTCATCAATAGCGGAGTTGGTCGCCCTGGAATGGAAGCTGTTTGCACCAAAGTCTGACCACATTTATATTGACAATGCCAGTTCTTGACTACATCATATGATGGGGAATCAATCACCATAAACCTCTTTCATCTCATCGAACGTCTTCTTTGGTGTGGCCTTTCTAGTCAAGGAACTTGATGACTTCTCGGAATTCCACTGGGTCCATTATCAAGCCTCCCACCACTTCAGCACCTGTAAAATCAAGATCGTTATCAGTTCTAGTTGTAAATTGGCACGTAACCTATAGAGACTTATATCATTACACATGTGCAGTTTCAGCATCCTGTGATAAATAGGTTAAGGGAAATCTTGAATTAACACCCCTCATAGTACTTTATGTTCTGCAGAAGTTGAGCCTGAAAATTAGTTTTCTTTGAAAATTGTTGGTCTCTTACAGCCTATGTGCATTGATGAATTACCTTGATTGGGAACAATATTTGAGTTGTTCAGATTCTATATAATGTAACATGCATAATACGGTGTCTTTAATGTCTGGGGTTTGTTTTCTTTCTTTGCTTTAAGTAAAATTAGAAAATGGTATTGTGTTCTAATTTTCAAGTCCAAAACTGGAATCAATAACAAAAATGTGTTGTCGAAGGCTTTCATGGCTGGGATCACAGGGTTGTTGTATGTCTTTCGGGCTGTGTGGCCATGTTCCAGAAGTATTCTCTCCTGACGTTTCGCCCACATCTATGGCAGGCATCCTCAGAGGTTGTGAGGTATGGATAAACTAAGTAAGGAAAGGAAAGAATATATATATCTGTGTAGAGTCCAGGGTGTGGCAAGAGTCCTTTGTCACTGGGAAGCCAGCATTAATGTTTCAGTTAATCACCCTAATTAGCATTGGAAAGGTTTTTGTCTTTTGCCTGGGGGCATCCTAATGACTGAACAAAGGATGCCCCCAGGCAAGAGACAAAAACCTTTCCAATGCTAATTAGGGTGATTAACTGAAACATTAATGCTGGCTTCCCAGTGACAAAGGACTCTTGCCACACCCTGGACTCTACACAGATATATATATTCTTTCCTTTCCTTACTTAGTTTATCCATACCTCACAACCTCTGAGGATGCCTGCCATAGATGTGGGCGAAACGTCAGGAGAGAATACTTCTGGAACATGGCCACACAGCCCGAAAGACATACAGCAACCCAATAACAAAAATCCTTAGTCATTTAAGGAGTGGCTCTTAAAATTGCAGAATTAATAAAGTGCAAAAAAATCACATGATTTTAAAGTGCCAAAACCTGAAACATGGTATTGAATTAATTTGTTTCATTGTAGTTTGTGTAAAACCTTTTCACATTTTGCTCATTTCTGAGACTATCTTTATAGAAATAAGCTTCATGCTCCAAATGTATAAGGAACTCTCTCTCCTTGCATTTCATTATGTTTGAAGAATAGCGTTGCCAATGCCTAAGCGTGTGAAGCACCTTTCAAAACTGAATCTGTACAGCTGACATGCATGTGAAATTTAAAATCCATCACAAGAATGTGCAACCTTCCTGATGTTTGAATTCTTATTCCTCGACCTTTGTTGGAGTGGTGATGGCCAGAAATGCCTGAGTTTTGCCAACAGATTTTTAAAAAATTTATTTCATCCTCCCGATTACAGTTTTTACATTCTGGAATTCAACCACTACCACCAATCCCACCCCACAATTCTCATTAGTTCATGCTGTCAAAATGACTTTTTGCTGTGTGGAACTGTCTGCCAAACAGGAGACACTGAATAGGCCTGTTCAGCATGTGTTGGAACAACTCCTACTTTGGGCAGGAAGGTAATTTGCACAGCAATACAAACTGCTCTTGAGTTGGTAAGCAGAGCACACTATATAGTAGAATTTAGTTTCCTGCCAGTCTAGAAAGTGTGAAGCCAGAAATCAGACACAGCCTTGCTTTCTAGTACACAGTGCATAAAACAATAATCTATATGCAGGAAGACTTCTTGTTTCAGGCTTTGTCTTTTTCAAGTAAAACATCTGATAGTATGACACAAAGCAGCACATTGACTCTAGATGCAACAATTGAGAAATTAAAGGGTGGGGTGAATTTTAACAGGTTATAGAAAGCTGCAACGATTCTTCAGCAATAGGAAAGCAAAAGTACACCTTGCTTGTAGAAGTCGACAGGTTGCTCCAAAAGCCACATTGTGACTTCGGAAATCAGAGTCTCATCATCTGAAAAATGCTTGCCCTTAAAAATAACTTCAAACACGGGTCTGGGGTGATCCGATGAACATTTTATACAGTCCTAATTGACAATAGCATGTGTTAATTGCTGTATTGTGATAGAATAAGTGGATGCTGATACTGATACTGACTGCATGCAAAATCAGCGTGCTGAATCCAGACTTAAGAACATAGAACTGAGTTTGGAGAAGTGGACATTTCTTTTACCGCCTCCTCCTTCCATTAGATACTCCAGCCCACTGAAAATTATGCAAAGTGGATTGGAAAACACCCCACTCCACAAAAGGGGATGTACTGTGGAAGAGTATCCTGTATCCTATATCCTGATCCAGATAGAGATAGGGAGAGGAGAACCAAGATAACAAGCTCTAGTCAGAGCAAGAAGATGTTAGCAATCCAGTCATGGCACTGGCAGAAGTGGAGCCTTGCTTATCCCAGATGGTGCTTCATGTCAGGAGATAGATACGTTAGCACTTCATTCACTAGAGCAATGATGAGCAACCTTTTGCGCTTGGTGTGTCAAAATTCACCAAAAAACCTAGCATGACTTGGGTGGTGTGTCACTTCGAGAAAAAAACCATAATTTCGCAATATGTATAGTTTAAATAACAAAAATATATAATTGTAATATATAACTGTATTTAATAAATCAAAAACTATTTACTGCCATTATTTCCATGTACAACAATCTATGGTACCTCTTGCAGTTTCCACGCTGATTTATCTCTATTCTAGTTTCAATGTAGTCATGAATAATGAATATAATAATAATAATAATAATAATAATATAGTAATAAAATGATAATATACTACAATAATAATAGAATAATAATGTGCATAATTCCCATGGAGTAAACAACAAAACCACTGGACCAAATCACACCAAATTTGGCCACAAAAGACATAGTCATCCAATCAATCTGCATGCGGCAGTGTGTCAGCAAAAATGGCTAGGCGTGTCAGTGTTGACACGCGTGTCATAGGTTGGCCATCACTGTTCTAGAGTGACAACATTGGGTTTAAATGGTACAGTCAATTGTAACAAAGGATTTGTTTATAGTATTTGCTTTTATGGATTTCTAAATAAGACAGCACATTTATTTCAATTTATTATTGATCAACATGGCATAGTTGCATTCTTTTATATCTGAATTGCTAACTTTATTTCTGTTTCCACAGGACGCACCTTTCCAACACATCCATATTTCTCCGCACAGCTTGGGGCTGGGCAACTGTCCCTGTACAACATCTTGAAGGCGTACTCCCTCCTAGATCAGGAAGTAGGCTATTGCCAGGGGCTTAGCTTTGTAGCAGGTGTGCTGTTGCTTCACATGAGTGAAGAAGAGGCTTTCAAGATGCTGAAGTTCCTTATGTTTGATATGGGCCTTAGGAAGCAGTATCGACCTGACATGACAATTTTACAGGTTGGAACACCATCTTGTATTTAATTTTTATTTTTGTTATACTGATAGAAAAATACTGTTTATATAGTTCAATTGATATTCACCTTATGATCATTAACAGACTGTTGTAGCTGTTGCTCAGTAGGGATTCAAGAAGTTTTTCTCAAGGACAGCTAAAATTTAGCTGGTGGAATAATTCGTCTCACATTTATAAATAGGAAGAAAGGAAGAATTGGCCCAGACATGCTATGTCTCAATGTTGTTTTCCTTATCTGGATGATACCAAACTTACACTAGTTAAACAACTACTATCTGATGCCTCACATTTTCCCTTTCACAACAGTAAGAATCAGTACACAAGAAATGTGAGACGGAGGTATATTTCAACACTGCCTTGTCATCTATGTCTCTTTTGTGTAGTTTTGCTGGTGTAACCATTCAAACCACAAAACTGTATTTAACTCAGAGTTCCTATTTCACCTATGTTTTATTGATTGATTTGTAATTTTTTTTCTTCAAGATCCAGATGTATCAACTTTCTCGTCTTCTTCATGATTACCACCGAGACCTCTACAATCACTTTGAAGCCCATGAAATTGGGCCCAGTTTATATGCTGCACCCTGGTTTCTTACCATGTTTGCCTCTCAGTTTCCCCTGGGATTTGTGGCTAGAGTATTTGGTAAGTTGCTTTTGTTCTCTTAGTTGATATTGTGTTTGGTATCGATTTGCCAATCACCATCAAGAATATAGCTTGTTTCAAACTGAAGACATTTTCCTATCTTTCTATTGTATAAAATTCTACTGAGTACACCAAACAGAAGGATAAAACTAGTTTTCATAAAGACTGAAAATGGAAACAGATTACAGTAAATACAATCAGACGCTTTATCTGAGTTTATTGAATTATCTTGCTGCTTTAACCAAATTCTTCAGTCACATTTCAGAGATACATAGAAAAATAAACTACCTGAGCAACATCTGATTTTCTAAACTTTAATAAGAAAAGCTGTCACGGTATTTTTTGACATACTATCTATAACTTACTAATGTGGTGTTTTGGCGGGGGGGGGGGTGGGGTTGCATTTGGATTCCCCCCCTCCAAGAAATCCTTTGAGAAAAACATTTTTTCCAAAAGAAAAACTGTTTGTATAAAAAGGTTAAATTTGCACAAAATACATTTTGGTGCAAAGAGTTTTGAAGAGAAAATACAGAAGCCTCAAACATGCTCACAAACTCATGTCAGAAGACTATTGTTGTTATTGTAGTTGTTGCATAATTGCAGATATAAGTGATCTTTCCTCATTCTAAACCAGTTTTTTAAAATGTGATCATATTCTGACATACCTGTTTCCCCGAAAATAAGACATCCCCAGAAAATAAGACCTAGTAGAGGTTTTGCTGAATTGCTAAATATAAAGCTTCCCCCGAAAGTAAGACCTAGCAAAATTTTTGTTTGGAAGAATGCCCGCTGAACAGAACACCAGAGCATGCAGGATCGCTAAATTTACATTCCATAGATTGTTGAACATGAAAATAATGGTAGTAATAAGAAATTATTGATAGGATTCACAGTTTGTCTGGTTATGCTGGTTTCTGATGACAACTATTGTACAGTATATAATAAATGTTCGTTTTTTGTTCAACAATAAATGTAAATTCTTCTTCATGGAAAAATAAGACATCCCCTGAAAATAAGACCTAGCACAACTTTGGGAGCAAAAATTAATATAAGACACTGTCTTATTTTCGTGGAAACAGGGTATTCTGATAGTAGTTTGGATAAAATGGAATAAAATCATTACAGAGTATCATCTATCCATTTGAATATTTGGAAAATGGAAATCTCCATAACCTTTTGATCTTTGGAAAGGCATGACCTTGTTAGAAGTCATAACCTTTTTGAAATGATGCCATAACCTTTTGGGAAAATGGCATTCATGCAAGACAATTCGATTTCTTAGCTGTTAAACTAATGTACCAAGATATCTCTTTGAACTGTTAGGGACAAAGATATGTCAATGCACAAAACACACATATATATATACACCAGAGTTTCAGAAGTGTTCTCTCAGTTGTCCAAAGACATCTACTCTCCCTTAAAATATATTGGTTTAAATCATGCTTTCAAGAGACAAAAAATAAGCAGACGTCTTTAAAAATAATATAGTTGGTTTACTCACAAACTTCATGTATTCAGCATACAGGTACTTTGCATATCAATCCAGTTACATATAGGATTTGAAGTAGTTTCTCTGTGCAGGTAACACAGGGCATCTTTCTTAGAACCAACAGTCCATAATCTAAAGCATCTCTCTATTCTGAGAGCCTAATATACATCTATTTCTACTGAAGTCTCTAAGCATACTGTTCTAAAATGGATTCTGAGTCATGAACAAATCCCAGATCTGATCACATGGTCTGCAGCACAACAAAGAGTTAAGGAAACCTGCATACCAGTACACACATGTACAGTAATCAATTTTAATTATATGCATAACAAATAACTAGTGGAGGCTTGAGGAGGTTTCTATTTCCAACAAAATAATATTCTAGCTTACGGGGCTGCATGCTTTGACTTACATTTCATGTCTAACAGGCATTTGGTGAAAATGCTAATATTTCTTAATCTTTTGATTTGACACACTCTAGTATGAAATTAAGTTGATGTTTCAAGTGTAAAATGTTGAGATTATAATTCAGCATTTTTCCTCATAGTCATGCATAATAAAAAACATGAGCTTTTGCTTTACTCATCAATGTCTTGGATGAATGCAAGTAAGCTAAAACATGTGTACTCTGTATATTACCCACACTATATGTTTCTGAATATAGACTTGTTTTTAATTGAAGCACATTTTGTTTTCCTCTTATTGAAGGAAGGCATACTTTCTAAATAAGCATGTACATTTCAAAGAAACTGTGTGTATGAACTAAACATAAACAAGTAGACACATAAAAGAACAGAGATTAGATAGGGAATATGATTTTAAAAACAACTTTGCAACCGTTCAATTTTTCATACAACTTTGTATAAAGAAGATTCTCTCCTCCAAAAGATGAATTGCAAAATTAGCCACATTAGTCTGTTTCAATGTTAGTCCACAGAAAAACCTGTAAATTATACATTTTAAGTTATCATAAGATAATTTGCTGTTTTCACTGAAATACTGTTTCTTGGAAGTCTCCAGACTAATAAATCAACTAATATAGAAACATTCTGTCATACATCTATGAAGGGTTTTTTTTTTACATCATCAAAATTTTTAAAAGGTGTTTAAATAAGCCTGGCAGATATGCTGCATCTTAAGTACATATATGAATCCAATGCTTTCTAGTAATAGTAGTGTTATTGTATATATGATGGTTTTATATAGTGCTTTAACATTATAAAAATGTATTCTCTCAGTAATCCTGAGAAATGAGCCTGAAAATTAGTCAATATTTTCAGGCCTTTTTCTTACTAAGAAATACATATATAGTGTCTTCTTGGTAAATACTGGGTCTTAGAAGGAGCCTCCTCAGTAGATGTCCAGTATTCATAAAAGCAGTCATAAAAATAAAAAAAGAAATGCTCGGAGCCATTATGAGAATGAATTACTCTGTGCCTTTTCAGAATCATTGGTAGAACTAGAGATGAACAAATGATGGTGGAACAAGTTCAAGGCTAGGTTAAGAACTGCACACAGGTCTCCCTACTTCACATATCAGTATCTTGGCTGCTGTGCTACAGAGGTTTCCTGTAAAGCCTGCATTTAAGGATTATTAAATACTGAATTAAAATGGTTTGTGTTGGCAAGAGGACTGTGTTGTACACAAGCACCATTATATGAGGGTCCTCTATGTTCTCTTATTTTCTCATTTGTAAAGGAAATTTGGAAAAAACCATTTTTTGTTCTCTTCCAACATTGTACATAATTTGGTATTTGAGTAACACCGACATTCTTTTGGATATCTATACTGTACAGTTGTTGGCTCACCTCTGAGTAGGCGATTGAACTCGATCTGTTCTTGAAACAATTGCTTTTTTGTTTCAGTGTTTAAACTGACAACAGTGTGGACAACCAAATATTTGTTGTCTCTAGGCCATACTAATGTCCCATTGCCTATCCCTTCTGTATGGAGATATGCCCTGCCATCTGCTTAGAGCAGTGGTTCCCAACCTTTGAGCCTCCAGATGTTTTGGACTTCAGCTCCCACAGTTCCTAACAGCTGGTAAGCTGGCTGGGATTTCTGGGAGTTGAAGTCCAAAACACCTGGAGGCCCAAAGGTTGGGAACCACTAGCTTAGAGCTACAGATAAGTAGTGCAATAAAGCAGGCAATAGTGCTGTGCAGGCCATTCATCATACAGATAAAGTCTCAAGACGGCGATTCTCAACCTGTGGGTCCCAAGATGTTTTGGTCTTCAACTCCCAGAAATCCTAACAGCTGGTAAACTAGCTGGGATTTCTGGGAATTGTAGGCCAAAACACCTGGGGACCCACAGGTTGAGAACCACTGCTTTACCAGATGCAAAGGAAAGTCAAAGTGTTCTCCATAATAGCTCAGGTCAAAGAAGGGAGAGTAAAGATTGTTTCTTTTATTCTCTGCTTTCACCCTGTTTCCCCAGTGCTTTAAAAGGGGGAGTTTCTATGTTTGGGATTGGAAAGAGAAAGGGGGACAAATGGGACAAAGGAAGTATTGGGCTTATCTCAGTTATCACTGTGATGGGCAATTGAGATATATAACTCTGAGGTTATGTAGAAACAAAAAAAATGTTACGAACTCTACCTTCGCTTGGATTGATCTCCAGTTTTTCATATATACTGCCGTTGGCTTCAGTTGTACATTAGCTTCCCTTGGCTGTGCTGTCAACCTTATTTTGCCTAGTTCTCACATGACACGAATGTCTGGTGTTCTCATAAGTTTTGCTCTTAAATTGATAAGTTGATGAAAAATGATATTGTTCATGCTTAGAAGTGGAAGGCTATATCAGACAGATAAATGGCAGTTTTGTCCATTGTTTCATTGAAATCTCATCTGCATTTTGGAGAGTTCATAGAACTGCTCTGTGATCTTGTGTACTCTTTAGAGGTACGCAATATCATGTAGCGGTACATAAATTAAAAACTTTATCCAGATGTAACATTTTGTTAGCAATCAGAAAGCTCAGTTAAAGTGGCAATTGTCAGAATGATTCTGCATAACTGCAGGTCTTACCTACACTGGCCCCAAATCCTGTACTCAACACGAATGACCCGCTGACAATGCCTACCTTGCACAACAGCCTCCAATGAGTTAAGGGTTGCCTAAAACTGACTTTGTTCCACTTTTGGCAAAGTCAGGTGAATATCCAGAGTTTGCTGGAAATTCCAGAATATCCCATGGCTTCATGACTGAACAGTAAGATTGGGTCCAATTCAGCCCAACTCACTCTCCGAATGAACATTGTTGCCATTGCCCTTTCCCTGTGCTGATTTCCCCACTCTTGCTGGCTGATTTCACAGGCATCCCATTTTTACATCTGCAGGGGTTCCTGTGGTGACCAAAGCTCACGGGAAGCTTCATGGCCAGCCAGGAGCAACAGCTTTGACACAAAGGAGGTGACAACCTAGTAGGCCAGATGTGATTCTGAGCCATCTGGACAATAGTTGCAGATTTAGCATGAATCTGGATCTACTTCAGGGCAGATTTACACTGCATTAAACTGCCCCAATGTAGATAAGTCACCAGACTATCTTTTTTTTCATATATTGAAGCACCTGTCCTACTTCAGCCATTCTTGAGAACTCACTTGGGACCAATGTGTTTACCAGTGTCTTTGTAGATGTGTGGCTAGGATCCAGTGAAATCCTTACTGAAAACAAGTACAGGGCAGAAAAGGATTTGATTGAAAGGTTTCTTTAAACTCATCACATTGCCAGGCAGGCTTCCATTTACAGTTCACACAGAACCGTTTGTATGCTTTGTAACCTTTCCTTGAACTCTTAGCTCTCCTTCAACTACCCTCTTCTCAGCTGACTATTTTTATCTGCTGAAGCTGTTTTTCCTTCCCCTGCACTCCAACCCTGCTTAACAACATTCCATTATATCTCATTGGATGGATCCCTCCCAACATTGCATTTAATTCTATTGGCTGAACTGGGAAGAGGGTATATTCCAGTCTTGTCAATCACAAAGCATTTGAATGTCCTTTTTGTGCAAAGTAAAAGTTAGAAAGCCTTTACAGTTGTGACCCCCAACCTGAATATTACCTATAAATGATCACTCATCGATGGAGAAGCAACCAAATTATTTTTCATGCCTCTGAGATCTACAAAAACAAGGAGTTTATCAAACATTGAGAACACCAGAATGTGACAGGTATGAGTTCCTTTTGATGGGCTAATTCTGACACTATAAAGTTCTTGAACTAAGAAATTCAGCTGTTAGAAATTCAGTACTTCTGGATGACAGACAATTATATTTATTTTTAAAAACTCTTTTTAAAATTCACAAAGCCTTTGCAAAACATTACATGCAAAACAGTTGCACATATATTTTCTTAATATTCATAGCTCTATACAAGGTCGGTGCAAATTGTCATGCATCATATATATCATTGCTCAAAAGCCACATGTTCTGGCCTGCCTCCTATTTCTACAGCCCAAGGCAACTGGCAAAACCACCGGATTCATAGTGTAGCAGGGTGTGTGTGTGTGTGTGTAGCACCAAGCATGGTGAAGTTTATTGGACCTTTACAGATTTACCAAACATGGTTGGTGGGCAGCATTCAGCCTGATAAGCCACAACTTGTACCCTATAAATTTCATTTATATTTGCTCCATTTATAGCTGTTATTTTTGGAAAATTTGTTTTAGTGAGGTTAGGGACACATTTCCAATTAGCACCCAGACCCTGAAAAGGTTTAGTGATAGCATTACAGTTAAACCCTGGAGAAATTAAATTTGTTAACATTAAAATATTCAAAAAAATAAATAAAATGAATGCCTTACATTAATTTTTACAAAACAACTCCATAAATCTTAAAAATTGGTGTGTGTGTGTGTGGGGGGGGGGGGGGGACAGCCCCTGGTGTCTGTAGTATGATCGTGAGCAAACTGACACTTAATCAAAATACTATAAGAAAAAATGGATTCCCAAGGGTTTAACTGACAAGTATCCACTAATGGAATAATAACAAGGTATTAGATATCATTAAACATTGTATTTTGTACAATAAATGAATATAAATGTCAGATAAGTAGTTACAAATCACAATCAAACTGTTGCATTCACAGTATGATGAATAGTAGTTGCATTCACAACGTAGTAAGTTTCCTTGTTTATTTTCTTCTTTGTAAAGGATGAGTAGATCCCTGAGGTTACAAATCACAAACTGTTGCATTCACAGTATGATGAATGGTAGTTGCATTCGCAATGTTGTAAACTTCCTTGTTTATTTTCTTAATTCTTCATAAAGGATGAGTAGACCCTTGACCCACACCAGGTTTCGACTACATAGAGTCTTCGTCTAGTGGTAGAGTCTGCAAGTACTGGGTAACATTAGTATAATTACACAACATGTTTTATGGCCTAGTAAAATTAGCTAATATTAATACATACTACTTACTTTTGTTATTTAGTTCAAAAAAATTCAAGAACGTGATCAATGAACTGTAAAATCTTTCATAGATCAAAACACGACAGCAGGTCCTAGTGAGTCAACAGGCTGATGAGGGAATAGGGATTCAGTTTGTGCTTCATGGGGTTACTCGCCCATGAAATCTCAGGTTTATATTGCTGGACTCATCCCTGACCACAGAGGCTCAGGTCTCAGCGGTAGCTAGGAATATATTTGCAGCTTTCAAGTTAGTGTACTAGTTGTGCCACTTCGTGAAGGTGTCAGATATTGTTGTATTGATTCATGCTCAATTCCACCCCACTGGAATTATTCTAATTATTTATGATGAACTGACTTGAAAACTGTTCAGAAATTTCTTCAGGTGCAAAGTGTTGCAGCTAGACTATTTAGAACATTCATCTCCCCCACCCCTTCCTCCTTTTAATGCTTGTTGTTTTTGTTGTTTATTCGTTCAGTCGCTTCTGACTTTTTATGACCTCGCCAGAACTCCCTGTCAGTCATGGCAACCCCCAGCTCCTTCAAGGTCAAGCCAGTCACTTCAAGGATACCATTCATCCACCTTGCCCTGGGTCGGCCCCTCTTCCTTTTTCCTTCCATGTTCCCCAGCATCATCCTCTTTTCCAAGCTTTCCTGTCTTCTCATTATGTGGCCAAAGTACTTCATGTTTGTCTCTAATATCCTTCCCCCCAGTGAGCAGTAATATGGACTGGTTTGATATTCTTGTGGTCCACGGCACTCTCAGAATTTTCCTCTAACACCACAGTTGAAATGCATCTATCATCCTTCGCTCAGCCTTCCTTATAGTCCAGCTCTTGCATCCATAGGTTACTATGTGGAATACCATTGCTTTAACTATGTGGACCTTCATTGCCAGTGTGATGTCTTTATTCTTCACTATTTTATCAAGATTGGTCATTGCTCTCCTCCCAAGAAGTAAATGTCTTCTGATTTCCTGGCTGCAGTCTGCGTCTATAGTAATATTCGCACCTTGAAATATGAAGTCTGTCACTGCCTCCACGTTTTTCTCCCTCTATTTGCCAGTTATCAATCAGTTTGGTTGCCATAATCGGGATTTTTTTTAATGTTTATCTGCAACCTATCTTTTGCACTTTCTTCTTTCACCTTGATTATAAGGCTCCTCAGTTCCTCCTCGCTTTCAGAGCTACAAGAGACTAATATGGCTACCTCCTTGAATATTATCATATTTACACCTGTGTTTTTGTCCAAGAAGCTAAGGGCAATATGTATGTGATCCTCCTGCTTTATTATTTTGGCAAGCTTATGAACTAAGTTGGTATCAGAGAGAACATAAATAGCCAAAACCATATGGTCGGCATTAAGTGTTCATGGCCCAAGTACAACCGTTTGTAAAGTAAGACCGAATCAATTTGTAGAACTGACCCATTGCGGGTGACATCTGGGAGAAAAAAACAAGACACCAGTGATATAGTATCATTCTTTATGATGTATACTTCCTCCATTTCTTATTTTTCTGTTTCTCCCCAATCTGTTTTTCAGACATACTGTTTCTTCATGGACCAGAGGTGATATTTAAAGTGGCTTTAAGCCTACTGGGAAGCCATAAGCCATTGATTCTGCAGCATGAAAACCTGGAAACTATAGTTGATTTCATTAAATGTATTCTTCCAAACCTTGGCTTGGTACAGATGGAAAAGACAATTAATCAGGTATAAAACTGATTAGTGTTTGGGGATATGTAAAATTATGACTGGATATTTTTTCCCCTTAGTTGAGCTAGTTTACCATAATTTAGCTACGAAGGTTTTTATTTAATGCACAGGCAAAGTATTTTTAGAAAGTGGCCTGTTCTAATGTAGTGTTTGTTTAATAATTTAATTGAATTTCCTACTGCGTTTTGCTGGTAAGTTTTGTTTATTTGAACAATGGAAATACTTTGGATGCTTGAGCAATGTATCCTGTGGATAGGAACCAACACTATGAGAGTCTAGCCAAAAATTATAACACAGCACTTCCTGTAAACAAAATATGGCATACCTTCATCAAAAAATTAAAACCAATACAAATGTATTTGCTTTATAGCAAAATATTTATAGAAAAGAAAAAAAATAATGATAAATACATTGCAGATACTGTAGCCAGAAAGATATAATACATATATAATAAAATCTGTAATCAGTATATTGTGGCTTGTTAGCACATGCCATCATGCAAAATTAACTCTCTCTCCCCAACATTTTGGCCTCTAACCATCCAAGATCCAGCATAGAATAGTGGTTTGAGTATTGGATTATGACTCTTTGTAACTAAGGTTCAAATCCCTTTTAGCCATGAATGGCTGTTGGGTGGCCTTGTACAAGTCATAGTGTCAGCCTCAGAGGATGCCAATGGAAAACCTACAGTGCCAAGAAAACCAATGATATGGCCACCATAAGTTGGAGCGGCCTTGAAGGCATCCAACTGCAACAACGTCAGTATTCCCCCATGAATCCACCTCCAAGCTTCTCCTACCTACATCTATCTTTCTCTCAAACCTATTTACAAGCTGTATTTGGATTCCATCTCATCTTTTAATTGTTTTTCATCCTTCTGATGTTAAAAGTCCTAGCCTCAAGCTTTCTGGTAGGATGCAAAAATTTGCACTTTTTTTTCATGTGCAAGAACAAAATACTCATTCAGCTCTGCAGGTTTATGAGACATTCGGGACGGATTTTTTAAATTATTATTTAGAGGTTGTTTTTTTTGCAAAATTACATTTTGAGAGGAAAACTTTCTTGCAGAACACGTTTTCTGCAAAACAATTTTCCCATTACTGTTGTTGGCAAAAGCCTGCTTTTTCATACACCTACCCCGCAGTTTTCTCATAAAGATTTTGACAAAAATTGGAGTATTTTTACTTTACTGCTTTTTGTCAAGTTGCCGTCCATGTTCCCCTTTTCTCCTTTTCCTTCGGTAGTCCCCTTCTATAAATAGAGTGAGAAAGCTGTGGCTCATCAGATGCCATTTTACTAAAAGCTCCCACCAGCCCTAAAAAACATGGCCAATACTGGTGAGTTGTACATCTGGAAGTTCACAGGCTCCTCATTCCTGACATATGCAACCCAGCTGAAATGTAGAACTTTAGTCCTATCATTTAGGCAAGGTGGATGATCAGTGTAACAGCGCTATGTCCTACTATATTGAAGGCACAGCTTGTTATCATCTGTGATTCAGTGTAACATGGACATTTCAGATGAAATACCATTCTTCAAAAACCATTCGGATGTTAGCCATCAAATACCCAGACCTACATTATCATAGTGCTCTTATTCCATTTTAATAACTATGACAACATTATGTGGAAATCTGTGGTTTGTCATTTAGCCCAAGAGCTCTCTGGCTTAGAATTCCAAAGTTCACCTAGGATTCCATATAATCTTGCCGTGGTAATTAAAGGGGAATAATAGTGCTGTCACAGTGTAGTACCCTAACTCAGTTATTCTGAAATATATAAGCATATTCTACTTTGTTCAGTATTTACAAAATATGACGATTATACTTCCGTATAATCCAGTATCTGATCCCAGATTATTTGCTTCAGACTGATTATATGAGTCTACATTACCATATAATTCCATTGTCTGGGATCAGAAATGGCAGCGTAGATGAGGCTTTAAGGTCATTGTTCAAGAAGTTTCCAGTTTATGGTGACACTAATGAAAACCTATCATAGGATTTGTTCAGAGAAGATTCACTTTTGCCTTTCTCTGAGAAAATGTGATTTGCCCAAAGTCACCCAGTGGGTTTCCATGGCTGAACAGAGATTCAAATCCTGGTCTTAAAAATAATAGTCCAATGCTCAAACCACAATGCCAAGTTGGCTTTGGTTTCTTATGGAGAATAGCCAATTGACAATCAGAATTAAAACAGGCGCAGTGAATCAGTTACTGAAAGATGAGTAAGTTCTATTGATCCAGTGGACCTACTAGAATTAGATTCAGACCCATGATCCAACTTAGGATTCATGTGAGAACAAGAAAAATGTAAAATGATTTCCCAACAGGCTTTCTATAATCACCATCATCATAATTTTTTTTTCGTGTCAGGAGCAACCGAAGTTGCTTCTGGAGTGAGAGAATTGGCCGTCTGCAAGGACGTTGCCCAGGGGACGCCCGGATGTTTTGATGTTTTTACCATCCTTGTGGGAGGCTTCTCTCATGTCCCCACATGGAGCTGGAGCTGATAGAGGGAGCTCATCCGCACTCTCCCCAGGTGGGATTCGAACCTGGCAACTTTTAGGTCAGCAACCCAACCTTCAAGTCACTTAGTCCACTACGCCATCTGGGGGCTCCATCATCATAATAATATGAGGGCTATCCACAAAGTAGGTTACATTTTGGATTTTAAAAAGGACAAAGTATAGGAGAAATCATTTACAATATGCAGCTGAAAGACACATCCCAATACTACAATCTCACGTAATCCCCATTGAAATCTAGGCACGTCTCATATAGATAAATGAGTTTGAAAAAGTCTGCCCCAGTAAATTTGCCGCCTCTTTCCTCCGTTTCCAACAATGGGGGTGTGGCTGGCAGCGCAGCCAGCTACACTGCAGGAAGGGAGAAGGGGGAAGAGCTGAGGACACAAGAGGGGAATTTACTGGAGCAGTACTTTTCAAACTCATTTATCTATATGAGACATGCCTAGATTTCAATGGGGATTACATGAGATTGTAGTATTGAGATGTGTCTTTCAGCTGCATATGGTAAATGATTTCTCCTATACTTTGTCCTTTTTAAAATCCAAAACGTAACCTACTTTGTGGATAGCCCTCATACTTTATTTATATTCCGCCATATCTCCCCAAGGGGACACCAGGCAGATCACAGTACACATACACAGCAAACATTCAATACTGTTTGGAGAACAGAATAAGACGGAGAAGGAGATATGTAGTCTTGAAGTCCAGTTTTTTGGTGCCTTGAAGGTTGAGGTTGCACTCAGGTTCAGTCACAGGGGGTGCTGTTGTTTCATTCTCTATGGCGAAGAGCCATCAGGACTTCCTCCTTCCACCTTCCTCTCGGTCACTGAATTTCTGGTCTTGTTATTTATGATGCCATAAATACCTCCTCCACAATTTGCTAATTTCTATACTTACAGTTTATAAGCTGTTTTCGAACTGTTTAGGTAAACAGTGAGCTGGGCTCACCCCTACCAGGCTTTGAACTGGCCACCTTTTGGTTGGTAGATCTTATTACTGCTGGTGATTTACCAGCCCAATGTATGTCTGTTTTTTCTGTAACAAAAAAAACTGCCTTTTCTTTTACTAGGTATTTGAGATGGATATCTCTAAACAACTTCAGGCTTATGAAGTTGAATATTATGTACTTCAGGATGAACTGATAGATTCTTCTCTCAGCGACAATCAGAGGATTGATAAGTTAGAAAAAGGAAACAATAGTTTACGTCAACAAAACATTCGCCTCCTTGAAGAGTTACAGGTAACAGTTGTGCATTGTTGAATGCATATTAAACTCGATTAGCAATCAGGCAGCTGCTGTCTGCGTAGACATATTTATTTACAGTGGGATGTAACACTTTTCTGTGTTTGAAAAAATAGTGAAAAACAAAATAGCCATTGGGTTTGATACCATGTTAAAAACAGAACTCTTAATAAATACTTTGAATAATTAAAGGTTTATCATGTTGGATTATCTCCTGAAGAAGCCTTTCATGTGTGTGTATGTGCCTTGAAGTTGCCAATTGACTTACGATGACCCCATAAATGTCATAGGTTTTTATTAAGGCAACGAATACTCAAGAGGAGGTTTTGCCATCTCCTCCTCCTGAAATATAGCTGACAGCACCTGGTATATATGAGTAGTCTCCAATCCAAGTATTAACCATGGTTGAACCCCGGTGGCGAAGTGTGTTAAAGCACTAAGCTGCTGAACTTGCAGACCGAAAGGTCCCAGGTTCAAATCCTGCCAACCTAGCAGTTCGAAAACATGCCAATGTGAGTAGATCAATAGGTACCGCTCCGGCGGGAAGGTAACGGTGCTCCACGCAGTCATGCCGGCCACATGACCTTGGAGGTGTCTACGGACAACACTGGCTCTTCGGCTTAGAAATAGAGATGAGCACCAACCCCCAGAGTCAGACATGACTGGACTTAACGTCAGGGGAAACCTTTACCTTTACTTGAGCCTGCTTAGCTTCCAAGATCGATGGGATCTTGTGTATTACATGTATTGTGCCTCTAATCATGCTGCAGTATTAAAGAATTCCTATTCCAATTTAAATTCTATGGCTGCATCCTGTATAATACTGGGATTTACTATTTTAAATTCTCAGCCTTCTCCCATTAATAGGAAAAACTACCAGAGACAGAGTCTCAAAATATGAAATCAATGTCAGCAGAATGTAATTGTTAGCACCCATGTGTAAAACCTAAAAGCAGCAGGAAGTGGCAATTGCTTTGCTGCTTATTTATTTGGCAAAATTGTAGGAGAACTCAATTAAACAATTACTGAAGAATTAATTATCAGCAGTGAGGCTTTGTTGGAATGTTTCTCTTCCTGAAACATGTGGCTGTTGTTCAGAGTGTCACTGCACTTCCAGACTGTTAAGGGCGCACCCAATACTGTAGAATTAATACAGCTTAACACCCACTTTAACTGTCCTGGCTCAATGCTGCGGAATCGCGGGAGTTGTTGTTTGGTGAGACACTAGCGCTTCCTTGCAGAAAAGACTAAAGACCATGTAAATCTGAAATTCCCATGATTCCATAGCATTGAATCATGACAGTGGTGTAAAACTGTTTTAGTGTAGATGCAATCTTAGACACTCTGATCCAGAGTCTCAACTGTAGTAATGTTGATATTGTTGCTGTGTGCCTTCAAAACATTTCCAAATCACCCTAAGGCGATCCTATCGCAGAGTTTTCTGGGGCTTTGCTATTGATTTTTTTTGGAATTAACATAGAATTACTTCAATACATGTAAATATCAGTAAAACATATAAACAGAGTCCTTGAAACTCAAAGTGCTCTGAGAAGGCTGCTTTCTCTGTGTACAGTAATGAGGAAGGTTTTCTCTTCCTAACCCCACTACTAAATGATTGAAGGCATAATGGTCAGAAACACAGCCTTTAACCAAAATAAGTAAAATGTATGTAATTTCAAAAACATTTTAAAGACTTAAAACGAAAGTGGAGCCCTTGAGTGTTCGATCAGTTTAGAGCATGTGTAGAAGGAAGTTGAGGTTAAGGGAATACTTTTATGAGCCCCTTAGTCAACAGTTTTTATGTTATGACATCAGTCGAGGTGCCTGAAATTACTGCTCAAATTATATGCAAAGCAGTTATGTGTCTGTTATTTCCTATTTTGGATGTGTTCTACCTGGAGATCAAAACCAAACACTGAAAAAAAAATAGGGAAAACCCCGCATCGTGCAGGTTAATGTTCTAAAGTGAAAGCTTGTGAATAATGATAGACAAGAAAGCTAATTTCTCAGTTTCTTTCAGACATAATGTTTCGTCTGAGTCATGATTCATATATCCTTATCTCAGTATCCACGTAGCTCATACTTAATGTAGTTCTAGATGAACAATGCCACTTAATTAAAATGTCTTGGCTAATAAATGTAAATGTCTATTACTCAGCCTGGCATAGATTTATTTGTTTTTGTAATTTTCTACTCTCTGTTAGGTTATATAGGCAGAAGTTGTTTTAGATGTTAAAGAAACAAGATTTGAGAGGGATGGGGAGAATATGTTAGAAATGAAATCAGATTTATTATTGACCAACTTGGGTACCTGGTGTTGTCCGGGTTATTTGAAAAAGTGAATTGTGGTTGTGGGTGAGGTTGTGGGTGAACTACAACTCACATCATGCCAAGTTAACCCGAGAAACTCCATACTTAAAGTTTGGTATGTTGGGTAAGTTTGCTCTATGACTCATTGGTGGGGTTCAGTATGCTTTCTGGCTGTAGGGTAAACTATTCTCACTGTGGTGAGTCAATCTCCTTAAGCCCCTCCAGTAGGTTGAGTTAGTCATGGGGGTTCTGGGTGCCAAGTTTGGTCCAGATTCATAATCTGTGGAGGTCACGGTTTCTCTGGTTGTGGGTGAACTACAACTTCCCGAAAGGAAAGCCAGTCCCCCCAAACCCCTCCAGTAATTACATTTCGGCATATCAGGTATTTTTGCCAAGTTTGGTCCAGATCCATCGGTCTTTGGTTTCATGGTGCTCTCTGGATGTAGGTGAACTACAACTCCGCCAAATCAATGTGAATTTCTCCCAAAGATCTCCAGTATTTTTTGCTATCATGGGAACTCTGTGTGCCAAGTTTGGTCCAATTCCATCGTTGGTGGAATTCAGAGTGCTCACTGACTGCAGGTGAAATTTAAATCCCAGTACGTAGAACTCCAAAATGTTTAGGCCAATTCCTCTCAAAACCCACCAGTATTCAAAATTGGGCATATCCGATATGCATGCCAAGTTTGGTCGAGATCCATCATTATTTAGGTTCATAGTGCGCTCTGGATGTAGGTGAACTACAACTCCTATAAATCTTTCCAAAGACCTCCAGTATTATTTGTTGGTCAAGGGGGTTCTGTGTGCCAAGTTAGTTCCAGGTCATTTGTTGGTGGAGTTCAGAGTGCTCTTAGATTGCAGGTGAACTATGCATTCCAGTCCCTACAACTCCTATAAGTCATAATAATAATAATAATAATAATAATAATAATAATAATAATAATAATAATAATACTTTATTTATACCCCACCACCATCTCCCCAACGGGGACTCAGGGCAGCTTACATGGGGCCATAAGTCATGGCCCAATTATTTCCTATGTCATAGAACTGGGGGGGGGGGGGAGCTCACAGTTTCTGTAGTGCCCCAGTGTTCATTCAGATTTTTATGCATGCAAGATGAAATTCCAAACCTATATGCATGTTAATGAATTAATGAGATCTACGGTCTTATTTCTGCACTTGGTTGCTCAATGCGTTACTTTTAGTTTGAAGTATGGAAATGTGCTGAGTGAGCAGTGCATATGTTCCTTCCTTCTTCACAAACACTGTCCTTGCATTTCCTGTTTTGTTCACTAAGGTGGCAAATGCCAAGATCCAAAACCTAGAGGGCATTATTGAGACACTGCTGAACAATGAAAGCAAGCAGAAGCAGACAATTCTCACTCTCGAACTGGAAAGGAAAACACTGCTAGAGACAGTGGCAGAGCTGCGCATGGGCTCACCAGTTCCCAGCAGGAAATCTCTTCTAACTCGACAAGAGCATTTAGATGCTTCCAACTGACAGTGAAAAATACCATGGAGGTGGACAAGGGAGAATCATCTGAAATCATCATTGGAAACATTCACATTGTTCATGCCTTAACTTTGGTTGAATGAACCAAAGACTTTGCACAAAAGAGAAGCATGTCTCTAGCAGAAATAAACGCCTGTTTGTTCTAATTTTTTTACTGATATATATATATATGCAATATAATGAGCAGGAAAAAACATTCTGCTGCCTTTCTTCTTTATACATTGCCAGTCCATTTTAAACATTTTTGGTTCTAAACTCCACTGTTACGTGCTTTTCTACCAAAGGGCTTCATGTTGCTTATACAATGAACATTTGAAAAACTCCTCTTAAATTATCACATGATGCAAAGATGCTGAAGAATTGCAGCACTGGAGCTCCTGAACTGATTTCTTACATCTATTTAACAAGCTACAAAATATTCATATGCAATTTGAATTTTTATGTTTGTGATATTTTTCTTGCTCTTTGCCTGAAATGGAATTGTGTCCTGTTTATTCATATTGAGCTTTTTAAAATGTCATATTGCTTGAAGATATTGACAGAGTGAACTCCAGCAAGCCAAATTTTGTTAAGTAACATTTGGGGTTGCATTCTGTTGTTAGAAATGTTGTATTTTAATTGAATGGGGTTTGGTTGGCATTTAACATCTGGCATTATAGTTTAATGTATCAAGCTTAGATCGTCACTACTTTTCTCCCCCTCTCTAATGTATACTGGCAAGGTCTGATACTCTCACATCATTATGATGTGTCATGCCTTAAAATGTTATTTTATTTATTTTTTAAAATCGTGTGTTTGTAAGCTTTTTGTTCCCAAGTGGAAATGTAATAATTATTTGTTTTAGTGTTAAGAATTAATTGGACAGAAATGGCCAATTTGATGCAATCTTTTCATATACAGTAGAATCTTACTTATCCAACATAAACGGGCCAGCAGAATGTTGGACAAGCGAATATGTTGGATAATAAGGAGGGATTAAGGAAAAGCCTATTAAATATCAAAGTAGGTTATGCTTTTACAAATTAAGCACCAAAACATCGTGTTATACCACAAATTTGACAGAAAACGTAGTTCAATACACAATAATGCTATGTAGAAATTACTGTATTTATGAACTTGTCACCAAAATATCACGATGTATTGAAAACATTGACTACAAAAAAGGATTGGATAATCCAGAACGTTGGATAAGCAAGTGTTGGATAAGTGAGACTCTACTGTATTACCTTTTGTAATTGTAGAGATTTGTTTGGCTGGTTGAAAGACACACTTGTAGCACAATCGTTTCTATGCCTTGCTTAGGGACAGTATGTAGGACTGAAGCTGTACACTGAATTTGGATGCAGATTATAAAATATTATTACGGATTCTTCCACCAAGGGCAAGTCTACACAGGAAAAAAATTGGACTTAACTTGAATTTGGCTATCCCTATGATGTATGCCAGGCATGGGCAAACCTTTTTGCTTTGGGACCACATTGTGGGTCCAGCCAGAAGGGCCAGGCGAGGCTGGGAGGGAGGATGGCCAGGCACATGATAGGCAGAGCAGGCCCGAGAGGGGAGAGCCCAGGAGAGGACAGGGTTAGGATTGAGCAGAGTAGGGTCCGGGTTATCCTCAGGTTGTCCTCCCAGGATAAGGACGGAGCTGCTCACCACATCCTTATGCCGGGAGGAACGCGGGACACATGGCAACTGCCCCAATCCTCCTCTCCTGATCCTCCAGCTGTCCTCTTGGCATTATGGCAGGAGAAGGATGAGACAGACGGTAGTTGAGAGTCCTCAAGAGAGCGCTCAGCTGCCGCATGCTTTCCTTGAGCCATCGTTCTGGCATAAGGATGGGCCGTTTGTACCATCTTTATGCTGGGAGGAGGGTAAGACATGCAGTGGCTGAGAGTGCTCCAGAGGGCTCTCAGCTGCTGCATGCATTCCTCCCCCGTCTTTTTGGCATAAGGACGTGTTGGGTTGCCATGTCCTTAGGCCAAGAGGACAGAGAAAATGAGGAGGGCCTAAGGGAAGCACTCAGAGAGCCGCATCCAACCCCTAGGCCTTAGTTTGCCCATGCCTGATGTATGCTGACTACCAGTGAGTATTATGGATTTTATTGCTTCAGGCAAAATCGGGATATTCCAGAGCTTGCTGGAAACTCTCAAGTATCCTGAGACTTTCGCAGCAGTTTGGACAGTTAAATCAGATCGTATTCAGCCTGATGCACTTTTCAATGGACATTGTCCTTGCCACTCCCATCTGGTCACAAAGTTTGTGCAAACACCTCTTCTTCACAATCACATCTATGATTGCCCACACTACCAGCAAGGAGGAGAAGGGCTTCCTAACTCAGGCACCTTATTATAACATTACAGACACAACAGCCAGATGCTTGCAGAGAGCTTTATGGCAGGCTAGGAGTGGCAGTGGTGGTGACATTGGGAGAAACGTGATGGGTCTGGCAAAGGTTGATACATTCTCGTCCTGACCATGTGGACACCAACACAGTGCTGTTGTGGATTAAGCCCAGTGCATGTGTCCACCATCATGGCCACATTGGGACCCGTCCACAACATAAATGTGTTTGGCTGGTTATATGAAAAGCTCACAGCAACCCAATGAGAGACATACTTGTAGCACAATCCTCTATATCAGAGTTTCTTAAACTCTGCTCCTCCAAATGTTTTGGACTTCAGCTCCCACAGTTCCTAACAGATTGTAAGCTGGCTAGGATTTCTGGGAGCTGAAATCCAAAACACCTAGAGGAGCACAGTTTAAGAAACTCTATGTAACTTGCTTAGAGATAATGCTGTATTTCTAAGACACACTTTCCCTCATGTAAACATATCTAAAAACAGGCTGTGTCTTAGAATCACCCTTTTCCTCAATTATTTTGCATATTCCCCAAAATTTTGTTTTTATGCAGAAACCTCCAAGTTAGATCATTATCACTCCATTCTGCTCTTGCTATTCCATTGTAGAATAAAATGGTGCATTTTGCAAGTGTTTTCCCACTGTTATTTCATTATACTTTTGCTAACTCAGTGACAATTAGGAAGTTTTGGTTGTACCTCTGAAACTACCTACATAAAATGTGTTTTGTTTATTTTGATCTCTTATTGCATATTCAAATGCTGTCAATAAGATTGCACTACAAAGCCACATTGAAACAAAAACTTATTGTGTATGCAGATGAAATTCTTAAAAAATATTCTGAAATGTATTTTTTATAATCAAAGTTGGTTTTTTTGTGGTGGTGGTAATGAAATTAGTGTGTGTCTTATAAGCTATGATGTCTTAGAATCGGAAAAATATGGTATATAAAAATTTAATTTTTAGTAATCAAAAGATTGCACAAAATAATCTACTAGCTATTTGAACAGTGGCATACACAAAGAACTCCCCTCAGCACTGGGATATTTATAGGGGCTTGACGGGACACACTGAGTGGCTAATTTCCCAGCATTTACCATTTCATCTTCTGCAAGAAACAGCAGCAGTTTTGGTTTTTCTGTTTTTCTTGTCATGTTGTGAATGACGGGCATCACCACAATGTCTGTTAGTTCTCACTGAAATGGGAGCCTGAGGAGAACTCAGGCAGGGGAGAATCTTTTTAAAATCCCACCACTGCCACCAATTGAGGAGAACTCAGGCAGGGGGGAATCTTTTTAAAATCCCACTGCTGCTACCAATTGCGAAGATGTGGAGGTGGAGGTTGTTTTTATTAATTAATTATATTTATATTATTGTTATATATTTTATATCCGCTGCCACCAGTTATTAAAGATGTTTTATTTAAAAGCTACCACCAGAGGTAAGGATGTTTATAATGCGGCCACCAGATGTTAAGGGGATTATCAACTCTTGCCACCACTAGAGGCAAAAAGAGGAGACTTTTTAAATTTTATTTTTCTTCTTTCTTGTTTGCTTTTTGATGGTAGTATATAGGTCAGAGACTGAGATGTTAAAAAGAACAATAACACGTTTATTCAGGCACAAGCTTAATGGTTATAGTAACTTCTTTTTAGAGGCACTTGGATTAACTGTTGCAAAGCTATATTGAGGTGTTTCAAACTTCTTAAAATGTCACTTCTTTCCCTACTGCTTTAACTGCAGTCATCCTGTGAATTACAATCACAGCCTATCTGTTCCTTATCTGGAAACAGACTACCTTAAAATAAGTCACCAAACTTATTTTAAACTGGCTCAAATAAGCACTTGAGTCTCCCTGATCCTCCAATTGAGAATCAGTCTTAACTGTACCTCAGCAGGGCACAGACTAACTTAAAATAAGTCACCAAACTTATTTTAAACTGACTCAAAATCAAACGTTGAGTCTCCCTGATCCCTTCACTGAGGATCAGTCTTAACTGTACCTCCTCAGGGCACAGACTAACTGCTCTTTTTCAAACCTGCACTTCTCCACACAAAACGACAGTTGGCTCCGCCCACTTCTCCATGGCAACCAACTCATGAGTGCAGAGTAACTGAAATACTGATCCTTTTAAAACACAATTAAACATGGCATCTGTAAACTAAAAAAACACACTTCGTTATAGAGCCCATCATGCTGAAGGTCTTCATCAACTGTTAACTTCCCTTAGCTGCTCAGTCTCTTGATGGGAGCTCTTCTCTGGATCCAGCAGCTTCTCCAAGTCTGACTCTACTTGGATTGAATTCCACCGGCTGAGTTATGACAGGTTTTCACTGTCATTTCAGAATGAAATGCCTGCTCAGTCAATGCATTGTTACTATGTGGCAGTTAAGCTGGCTGTAGTATAGCTATCGGCCTTCTAATCTTTTACAGTGGCCCTTTGCAAATGGTCCTTCACAAGTTTGGGTCTGTTTTTCTATCCTTAAATATTGATAATAATAGTCCATGAATACCTTATCTTAGGAATCAACTCTAAGGTGTTGACATTTTTATTTTTTCAAAGAAAGTGATACCTTGACTTTAGAGTTTAATTTGTTCTGTGACCAAGCTCTTAACTCAAATGCTCTTATCTCAGAGCAAATTTCCATTGCATTGAGATGCTATTAATCCATTCCGGGGGGCCCGAATCCCCCCCCCCATTTTTTATGTGTTTTTAAACAGGAAGATGTATTTTATTAATTAAGAATAATGAATAAATCCACATTCAAATGGAACAATAAAAAAGATCAACTTTAATAACGTAGCAGCACAAAGTTGTGGCACAGTGGTAGAAGCACAAAGCACATACCATGTTTCCCTGAAAATAAGACAGTGTCTTACATTAATTTTTGCTCCCAAAGATGCACTAGGTCTTATTTTCAGGAGATGTCTTATTTTTCCATGAAGAAGAATTCACATTTATTGTCGAACAAAAAAAATGAACATTTATTATATACGGTACAGTAGTTTTTATCACAAACCAGCATAACCAGACAAACTGAATCCTATCAAGAATTTCTTGTTACAACCATTATTTCCATGTACAACGATCTATTGTATGTACATTTACCAATCCTGCATGCTCTGGTGTTCTGTTTGGCAGGCATACTCCCAAACATAAACTTTGCTAGGTCTTACTTTTGGGGGATGCCTTATATTTAGCAATTCAACAAATCCTCACTAGGTCTTATTTTCAGGGGATGTCTAATTTTCAGGGAAACAGGGTAGTGAAGGAGGCAAAAGCATCCTTTTCTACAAACTACTCATTCCAGCCTCCCTTTCTCTCTTGCTCTCTCCCCCTCTTTCTCTCCATGAAACTGAGTATACCAGGAATAAAAACCACACAAAATCAACTAACCCAAAGTTCCTCAAAATGGACAAGAGCCAAAGTGGACAGCAATCTCTGAAAGCAGACAAGAGCACAAGACACAGAGGCTGCTCCCTTGAAGCCCTAAAACTCTACTCTCATGCTGGCACTCCCTCTGGTGCTAGCTCTTAACTCAAACACTTCTCATGTCAAAGCAAAGCCTTGGCTGAATGATAGGTCTTAACTTAAAATGTTTTAAATTGGGATGCTCTTAAGTTAAGGTTCCACTGTAGTTGCTTCATTGGAGTTACACACACACAAATCATCATCATCATCATCATTTAATTACTTATTAATCGCCCTCCATCCACGATGCTCTAGGCGATTTACAAGATAAAAAAGGATAAAAATACATACATACAAATACAGTAGAGTCCCGGTTATCCAACATAAACGGGCGGGCCCAATGTTGGATAACTGAAATTGACGGATAATACGGAGGCCCTATGCATGGAGGGAGGCAGGCTCAGAAGGAAGCTTTAATGGAAAATTTCTTCTCCCCCCCCCCCCCTCGGCGCCTTCCTTGTTTACCTTACAGGAGCTCAAAGGCTCCCACCAGCTGTTTCTAGGGGCGGGCAGCGAGGCGGGCTCCGTGTGGAAAAGGGCCCGGAGCCGCCATGCGCATGGCTGCCTCTGACGCGGCGTCTGTCTCCCCCTCCTCCTCCTCCTTCGCATCTTCCTGGGGAGGAAGAGGGAGAAAAAAGATCTTTTCTCAAACTCCCTGCCGAGGGAGAGAAAAGCTCTCCTCCCCCTCCTCCCCCTCTTCTCTTGAGCTCTCTCAAGCAGCCGAAGGGAGAGAGAGAGCTCAAGAGAAGAGGGGGAGGAGGAGGAGGAGAGCTTTTCTTTCCCTTGGCAGGAAGGGAGCTCGAGAGAAGAGCCTTTCAAGTTTGGCCCTCCCCTCTGCACCCTCCTCCATGCATGGGTGCAAAAGTTCCTTCCCTCCTTGCCACGCTCCCCCCCCCCCCCCGGCAGTGCGTCGGATAATACGGTGTGTCGGATAAACGGAAGTCGGATAACCGGGACTCTACTGTATTGATTAAAAATATTAAAATAGATTAAAAGCTCTAGTAAAGAGCCATGTCTTGAGTGCTAGGGTAAAAGGCCCCAACTCACGCATGGCTCTCATATAGGGCGGCAAGGCATTCCATAAGGCATTCCAAATGGCAGCTCGCAGTCAGCTAAGTCATTACCAAATCACATTCACTAAACTTAGGGTGAGTCTTCATGAAATTTGCTCAGCCTGCTCTTGTTGATCTAGGAATTTGTAATTATCTCTTTTCCAGTAGAGTTGATGGCAAAATACTGAAGCGGGCTAATGTGTTGTTGAAGGCTTTCATGGCCGGAATCACAGTGTTGTTGTGATTTTGAGGATGCCTGCCATAGATGTGGGCGAAACATCAGGAGAGAATATTTCTGGAACATGGCCATACAGCCTAAAAACACACACAACAACCCTAATCTCTACGATGTTTGGATATTTCCACAATTACCAACCTGAACAGCACTTATGGTGCACTTACAGATAGCATATGTTTCCTGCTCTGTCTTTCTGCAATATTATGTCCCAATTTGATTGTTTTCTTGGCTCTAGGGAAACCCAATATGATAAAGCTGAAAGGGATAACCAGTATTGTTGCAATCTTTGGTTAACTGAGCAGAAACATGTATAATAATTAGGATGATATTACATCTTCTGCTGCCTCTGACCTTTCAAGGAATTCTGTGCAGAATAAGACCGGCAACATGGTTTGGTGTCACAAACCCTTCACCAACCTTGGGTTTATAGCAAATGTCCGACAGTGTCACTCTTGGGAGCCAGCAAAGGCAACAGGGAAAGAGCTGAAGATTTTACAGGTTACATCTCATAGTACTCACTTATCCAAGCTAAACGGGCCGGCAGAAGCTTGGATAAGCGAATATCTTGGATAATAAGGAGGGATTAAGGAAAAGCCTATTAAACATCAAGTTAGGTTATGATTTTACAAATTAAGCACCAAAACTTCATGTTATACAACAAATTTGACAGAAAATGTAGTTCAATATGCAATAATGTTATGTTGTAATTACTGTATTTACGAATTTACCTCCAAAATATCACGATATATTGAAAACATTGACTACAAAAATGGCTTGGATAATCCAGAAGGTTGGATAAGCAAGGCTTGGATAAGTGAGACTCTACTGTACCTTCTTTCTTCTTATGAAAGTTGCACTAAGTGAATATTTGACACTCATAGTATCTTTGCTTTATATAACTTAATATTGGAAGGAATAGCCAATATGTGTGGCTGCCAGTAAACAATCTTTTTTTCCTAAACAATTTGAAGCAGCGGGAATCCAACACCTCAAACTGTCTATTTCAACCCCAAAGGAAGTTAAAAAAAAACTACAAGCTCCTGCTGCTGGGAATCATGATGGTTTATTGCATTAATAAACTGGAACAACCGGCTGTTATGTTATGAAGAAAGCAAGTTAAATTGAATTTGTGTATGTGCGCAGATCAGGTTTCTGAAAACTTGGCCTTAAATGCCTTGTATTTTTATTTTTAAAAAGCTACTGCTCTTGTGATCGAATGGGATAAAAGTGAACTATACACCACACTCGGAAATCACAAGTATCTTTGTGGGGTTCATCTAAATCAGATATAGGCAAACCCAGGCCCGGAGACTGGATGCGGCCCCTTGGGCAATTTTCTCAGGCCGTTGTCTCTCTCGATGTTCAATGAGAGGCCAAGCTTCTCATATGCTTCTGCGAAGGTGTTTAGAGTGGCTTGTAGGTCTTCTTCTGAGTGCACACAGACTACGTTGTCATCGGCATATTGGAGTTCTATAATATGTTGTGGTGACCTTGGTTTTGGCTCTCAGTCTGCTGAGGTTAAATAGCTTGCCATCTGTCCGATAGATGATTTCCACCCTGGTGGGAAGCTTCCCATCAACAAGGTGAAGTATCATAGCGATGAAGATGGAAAATAAGGTAGGGGCAATGACACATCCCTGTTTGACACCTGATTCCACCTTAAATGGGTCACTTTGGGAGCCATTACTGTCCAAGACTGTTGCCATCATGTCATCATGGAGGAGCCGCAGGATGTTCACAAATTTGTCAGGGCACCCGATTTTTTGGAGGATGGTCCAGAGAGCGCTGTGATTCACTGTGTCGAATGCCTTTGCAAGGTCAATGAATGCCATGTACAGAGGTTGGTTTTGTTCCCTGCATTTTTCTTGGAGCTGTCGTGCAGTGAAGATCATGTCCACTGTTCCTCTGGAGGGACGGAAGCCGTTCTGGGATTCTGGGAGGATGTCTTCTGAAACAGGGAGAAGACGGTTTGCAAGGATTCTTGAGAGAATTTTCCCAGCTGAGGTTAGAAGGTTCTATCCCCTTTTTTGAAAAGGGTGATGATGTTGGCATCCTTGAAGTCTGCTGGGATTTTCTCAGTCACCCACACTTTTTCAATGAGCTGGTGGGGTTGTTGTATCAGCTCAGGTCCACCCTCTTTAAAGATTTCAGCAGGGATCCTATCATATCCGCTGGCTTTGTTGTTTTTTTTGTTGTTGTTGTTGGCTGATGACATTGCTGACTTCTTCCAAACTAGGCAGTGCTGCAAGCTCATCCCTGGCTTGTTGTTGCAGGATTTGTGAGAGAACCTCTTCGGCCACATTGGAGCTGCGATTCAGCAGATTCTGGTAGTGTTCTTTCCAATGTAGTGCAATTGATATTTTATCCTTCAGAAGTTTGGTTTCATCTGATGAATGTAGAGGCTGTATGCCATGGTTTCTTGGTCCGTAAGTGATCTTTGTGGCTTTGAAAAATCCTTGAGCATCATGGGTGTCTGCAAAGTGTTGGATTTCTTCAGCCTTCTTTGTCCACCAGATTATGCCTCCATAACTCCATACATTCTTGGCTATTTTGCTTGCACAATGGCAATGATAGGAGAACTCGTGATTTTAAAACAATGAAAAGATAAGCAGATGAGTTTACATGTGCAAGTTGCTGTTTAGACAATCATGTCATAGTTTTTTTATGAAAGGATGAGGTCTACAAGGGGGTGCTGATGGTAAATAAATGTGTTTCTATAGAAAGAGAGAGCTGAGGTCTATAAGATGGTACTGATGGCAAATAAGTGTGTATGTATGTCTGTTTGTATCGATCAATCATCTATCTTTTCTACGATACACATTCACTCTGGACCTGCATTCAGTTGATTTAGCTGGCAGACAACTTGCAATGCTTGCTTGCTCTGACATCTTTGTGTATGAGTCTGGATGTGGTACATGCTTCTGATGCCAGGGGGCCATTGTGTTGACATAGCTCAAACTGTGCCACACTGGCAGAAGCCAAACATTCTTCCTAAAAAGTTAACACACTGTAAGGATACATAGTGGCAAAAAAAATCCCAACACCACAAGGTTGCTTTACTTCTGGAGTGACATTTGCTTGGTCCTTCTCTACCATCATCTCATGGATGAATATTTGGATGATGAGATGTAATTTCTCCCACATTTGCAACTAAGGAAGAAAATCAGGCATGTTGACTCAGAAAATAGTATTTCACTATTATCAGGCAGTCAACTCCTGATGCGGATGTCTATGTCTTTACTCTTTTCCTTTCCAAAATGTTTGAGCTACTGGTCATAGTTTCCTTGGCCAACTAGTTAAATAGTACCTCCTGCCAGGTCACCTAATAAACAAATAAAATATTGGCTGTCTCCCCACATCCCATCCTATACCCAGAAAGTTTTTGGAATCCTTTTCGGTAAACTTGCAGGCAGAATCCTCCTTCATTTCCAGACACAGCAGGACTTGTCCCATTTCCTCGCATTTATTTACATAAGCTATTACAAAATGAATGTCTCCTATTACTGCCACCTTGAAAGTATTTCTCTTAAATTTTTAGCACAGAACTTTCTTTTTTGGCATATTACCCCTGAAGGGATTTTTTTATCTTCGAAACACAGGAAGCCTTCTAGTTGTGAGTTGCCTGGGCCTCTTCACAGGTGCATTGTGTTTGAATCCATTCAAAGGGATTACTACTTTCCAGGTATGGTGATACACACACACACACACACACACTACATAATAGTGTTGAATAGAGAGACATTTTTCTATTCCAAGTGAAGAAAGGTAAGAACTTGTGACTTTTTTCATGTTTCTGTGTTTATTTAATTTCACTGATATTCTGATCGGGATGTCATGCAAGAAAATACATGCGGTAAAAAGGGAAACAGTTTCACCAATTAATATATACGATTGTATATTGTATCTGTTATTATAATGTCCCTCCTGATGCCTCAAGGTGAATGAAACAAGCTTAAACCCAGGGTTAATCTACGAGGGCTATCCAGAAAGTAGATTACGTTTTGGAATTAAAAATGAACAAAGTATAGGAGAAAACATTTACCATATGCAGTTGAAAGCCACATCCAAATACCACATCTCAACATAGTCGCCATTCAAATCTAGGCAGTTATCATAGCAATGAATGAGCTTGGAAAGTTTTTCCCCACAAAACGTTCCCGCTTGCGTCCTCAACTCCTCCCCGCAGCTGCGCAGCGTCACCAAAACGCTGTGTTGCCACTTGGTTGGTAGATTTGAAATTTAATTTAAGAATGAACGTACAGTTGGATTCATGTGTAACAAATATAATATAAATAATATAAAACATTCTACCGTATAAACAAATCACATAGAGAGCAATAAAACATATTACACAATATCAATAAAAACAAGGGTTAAAGGCCATAGCCATAATTTAAACACTAAAACAATATATCTTAAACAACAAATAATAATTAAAATTACTATAGGCTTTACAGGAGCCCCCAATGGCACAGCGAGTTAAACCACTGAGTTGCTGAACTTGCTGACCGAAAGGTTGACGGTTTGAATCCAGGGAGCGAGGTGAGCTCCTGCTGTTAGCCCCAGCTTCTGTCAACCTAGCAGTTCAAAATCTTGCAAATGTGAGTAGATCAATAGGTACCACTCCGACGGGAAGGTAACAGTGCTCCATGCAGTCATGCCAGTTGTATGACCTTGGAGGCATCTATAGACAACACTGGCTCTTCGGCTTAGAAATGGCAATGAGCATCAATTTCCAGTTAGACACAACTAAACTTAATGTCAGGGGAAAATGTTTACCTTTATCTTATAGGCTATACAATATCTCAATAACTCTAATTTAAATAATGTCTACATGAGACGTGTTGTGCAGGTATCCGGGCTTGTGATGAGGATGAAGATGAAGGGCTTCTTCACCCTGACACGGAGGAATCTATCCCTATAGCAGAACAGGATTACCTTCTCACTTCTCAATCATATGGAAGTGGAAAAGAAGGTGCCTCCTACAAACGAAAGGTACAATCTAAAGACAACAGTGTATCTTTCCCTTTCAAAGACAAATACATTGCCCCCAAAAACAAATTGTTTAATAAATGTGATCAGCTGCAACATATAGGAACAATCAAGGGAGTGTCTATGTTGCTTTCTCACACAGCTGAATCTTTTGAAACATGTATTATTTCCATCCTGTTTATGAAGAAACTGAGGATGTGGCAGTGAAGGTTTCTTATGCTTATAGTATCAAGGCAGAGTGGGAGAAACCAACATTTCCCCCCGAACAATGACCTACTTGATCCATATACAGACTTAAGCAAAGTGATATACTTTAAAAATGTGCTTCTAAAATTGCTTTCAACTTGATTGTGTTATATGCTACTTTGTATACACTGAGCCTTTGTTATCAGCTGGAGTTTGGTTCCAGGACACAACCGCCAACCCCCATAGATGCTCAGTATGATTACCAACAATGATGTAGTAAAAGCAGCCTTGAGTCCCTTTGGGTGAGAAAGGCAAGGTAAGTAAAAATGTTGTAAATAAATAAATAAAATGATGTCCCTTATATAAAATGACAAAATTGAGGTTTACTTAATGGATTTATTTTTATATGCAGACTGAAACTGGATTTTAATTTTTGTGCTTGTTTTAGCAGGATTGTATGTTTGTTTTATGGTATTTAACTTTGTTATATGGTCTCCTTTTGGCAATTGAATGTTTTGCCTATGTTGGAAACTGCCCTGAGTCTTCAATGAATAAAATTTATTATTATTATTATTATTATTATTATTATTATTATTATTATTATTATTATTATTATTATTATGACAAAGCAAACAAGATAGATATGCTGGATTTCGTATCACAAAATCACAAGTCGAACACTTCCCAAGTGTCTAGGACTGTGTGATGTATTTTTGGATGATGCATGCAGATCCCAGTAGGGTGGCCTTTTGCAGTTGGGCGTTTTGCTGGTAAATGAAAATAGGACGATTTCTCCCTGGGGTGCCATTCTTGTGCCATATGGGTCAGTGATGAAATTTCCTTCAGTTTTGACTTTAGTTTAAAGCTTTTATTACTGGGCAATTGCTACCACTGTTTACTCCAGTTGATAACATTTGGAAGACTGCTATTCACGTAGTTTAATTTGCTATGTTTGTTGTTGATGTTCAAGTAATATCTGATTTAAGACAAATACATCACAGGATTTTCTGAGGATGAGAATGTGTGACTCACCCAAGGTCACAAAATGCGTTTCGATATCTGAGCAGGGAATTGAACCCTGGTCTCCAGAATTGTAGTCCAGTGCTCAAACCAGTACAAACCTGGCTCTCTTATTATTATTATTATTATTATTATTATTATTATTATTATTATTATTATTATTATTATTATTATTATTTTATTATGACACAGCAAACAAGATAGATATGCTGGATTTCATATCACAAAATCACAAGTCGAACACTTCCCAAGTGTCTAGGACTGTGTGATGTATTTTCGGATGATGCACGCAGATCCCAGCAGGGTGGCCTTTTATAGTTGGCAGATCGTAATTTTGTCAATGTCTATTGTTTCCAAATGCTGGCTGAGATCTTTTGGCACGGCACCACCTGCACTGGTTTCTACCAGAGTCTTTGAAGTTCAATCTTGAGGTCCTGATAGCGGCTGAGTTTTTCCTGTTGTTTTTCGTCAATGCGACTGTCACCTGGGATGGCAACATCAATGATCCAAACCGTTTTTCTTTCCACAACTGAGATGTCTGGTGTGTTGTGTTCCAGAATTTTGTCAGTCTGGATTCGGAAGTCCCACAGTATCTTTGTGTGCTCATTTTCCAATACTTTTGCAGGTTTGTGATCCCACCAGTTCTTTACTGCTGGGAGGTGGTACTTGAGGCATAAGTTCCAATGAATCATTTGGGCCACATAGTTGTGCCTCTGTTTGTAGTCTGTCTGTGCGATTTTCTTACAGCAGCTGAGGATATGATCAATGGTTTTGTCAGCTCCCTTGCACAGTCTGCATTTTGGGTCATCAGCTGATTTTTCGATCTTGGCCTTAATAGCATTTGTTCTGTTGTTGTTGTTGTTGTTGTTGTTGTTATTGGAATATTTTCAAACCATCGATGCCTGAATCTTTGGATACAGGATCCATGGAGACAGGGCAGACTGTAATTGTGTTTTAATTCCGCAGTTTATTGTGGTTGTGGTTCCATTTTTATCTGTTTTCTTTATGTTGCTGTGGGCCTCCTGGAATTCCAGTTTTGGGAGGAAGGTAGGGTACAAATTAAGGAAAGAAAAGAAGAAACAAACAAACAAACAGATATACCGAAAGAGATGTGTTACCAAATTATATTGTTCTAAACCCTGGGAGTGGTAGGCTTTGGGGAATCTCAACTCTGCAATGACATCTTGATAAGATTCCCTTTCCGATATTTCATTGATTATATTGGAAAAGCTAAAACATAGTTCCAGAAATGATATGTCTAGTTTGTTCTTTGTTCTTATTTATTTATTTGCTGTATTTATATTCCAACCTTCTCACTCCGAAGGGAACTCAGGGTGGATCACAATGTACATATACATGGCAAACATTCAGTGCCATTAGACATATAACATACAGACAGAGACACAGAGGCTATTTAACATTTTATAGCTTCCGGCTTCATGAGGGTATGCTCGATTCTGGCCACAGGGGGAGCTGCTGCTTCATCATCCACTGTGACACCGAGTCCTTGATGGAGTACTTCCTCATTCTTCCGCATGCATGCTGCTGGACATTTTTATGGCGACTTATTTATTTATTTTGTGTCAAAAGTATTGCATAATAAATAAGTTTTAAAGTGATAAAATAAAGGAATCACAAACAGCTAAATAGTTTTGGACCAAAAGCGGGCACCAGCAATCGCATTGTCCATAGCTTTAAACAACAACTCCTCCGTGCATGAGGCAGGGCATTGTGGGCAAGCATACATATGTTGTTTGTTCAGCTCCACAGTCACACAAGGTGGAAGATTCCTCCAGGTAGTGCCATCTTGCCAGGTTGTCTTTTGATCTGCCCACCCTGCTTCTGAGTCTGTTTAGGGACTTCCAAGTATTTTGGTGACATAAATTAGTTAAATTTATGGTGACGTAAATTAATTAAATTAGCCTCCCCGCATAATCGGTCCCTAAATTTTCATACTTAACAGATGCAACTGTTGTTCAGGTTGTTTAAGTAAACAACGAGCTAGGCTTTTTAATGGTCGGGCACTCAATTCGACCCGGGCTGGTTTCGAACTCATGACCTCTTGATCAGTAGTGATTTATTGCAGCTGGCTACTAACCAGCTGCGCCACAGCCCGGCCCAATGTTGTACAAGGTCAGATTGAGATAGATGGGGCCCTAGAGCAGTTCCAAAAATAGGATCTTCTTCTGCCTTTATGTGACCAATTCCAGGAGTAATTGCACTAAAAAGCACACATGCACACACACATAGTGCAATACGTAGCAGCACCAAACTTTTCATGTGTGAACCTGTTTGCAACCTTAAAATATTCATGAGACTAACAGCCTAACCCCTGCATTTTTACTTAGTTACTCATAAAACTTATGACTGGATCATATAATTTGTCAACATGTTGATGCTAGGTATAGTTTTCTCTTCCCACCTCAAGTGAAATGACTGGGAAAGCTGTTAGAATAGCCCTGTTCTATCTATATCTGTCTGCAGAAACACAGCCAACCATGGTCTGGCTAACCTCACAGCAACTAAATATCAAGAGAAGAACATGTTCAAAAAAAAGACAAGTTGCTTATACAGGAGGTCCCTTAACAAAGTAGGTACTGGGTACCTTCCTCCACAATGCAATAAAAGGACAGAGGCAACCTTAACACCTACAAATGACACCTGCTTTTTAGAAAAGTGAACTTAGCTGTGAAATCAGAATAGACTCACAGCCTACTTCTGTCCATTGGTTATGTAACTGTCCAGATATTGGACTGCAGCTACATTGCCCAAACTGCTATGAAAAGAAATGATACCAACTGCAATCCAGCAATGTAAATTTTCTCATCTCCTGTCTTCACACTACTTAAGATGGATTTTTATGGAATGATTTCTAACAGCTTCACAAAGTTTCTAGCAAATCTGTCTTCCCACATGGGGCATTGTAATGGCATACCTACCTCCTCGCTAGGTGGCAATGTTGTTCCTTTGCAAAATGCCACCTTTGCACAGGTGGGTAGTGTCGGAAAATACTCTTTTTCTCACACAAGTTAAATGGAAATATGCTCTTTAAGAGTAGGAGTAAGGAGACCTCTGAATCCAAACTGCAGAACTTCATTAAAAAATTCACTGAGTAAAGCAGGGCCCTGCTAGAAGCAGGATAGAGATTACACTAGGACGGTGATGGCCAACCTATGACACGCGTGTCAGCACTGACACTCCTAGCCATTTTTGTTGACACGCTGCCGCATGTAGATTGATTGGATGACTATGTCTTTTTTGGCCAAATTTGGTGTGATTTCGTCAAATGGTTTTGTTGTTTACTCCATAGGAATTATGCACATTACACTTATATATATATACTAGCTGTGCCCAGCCACGCGTTGCTGTGGCAAAGTGGTGGTGGTATTGGTTAAAAATTGTTGTGGAATTTTTATTTGACGTTATTTGTATTTTTAATTAATTTTATTATAACTTATCTTTTTTATTTAATATATTTTATTATTTTGTTGTATTATTTTTAGTTATTTTGTTATAGTATTTTATTGTATTAATTTTAGTGTTTTAATTATTTTAGTTTTTTATTATTTTTATTGTATTATTTGTATGTATTTTATTTTTATTGTTTTATTATTATTTGTATTATTTGTATGTATTATATTTTATTATTTGATTATATTATTTTTATTTATTTATTTTTATTGTATTATTGTATTTTATTTTTTATGGGTTTTTTGTATTTATTTTATTATTTTTGTTTGTCTTTGTATTGGGTTGCTCTGAGTTCTGTGGTCTGCCTGGTCATGTTTGAAATGTATTCTCTCCTGATGTTTCTAACTGGCAGCAATTGGATAAAAACAATGATTCCTTTTCTTCTAATTAGGAGTTTATTTTTCTTTTCTTTTTGTTGTCGGCACCTAGGGGCAAGGATTTTGGGTCGTGTTGCCAAGTTTCATGTGTTTGGGTCATGTAGTTGCATTGTTGTGCATGTTTGCCAGTTTTTTCGGTTTTGTGGCTCCGGATTGTGTTTTTGTGGTGTGGTTGTGTTGTAAGAACCGTGAGGCAAGACTTTTGCATTGTGTTGCCAAATTTCGTATTTCTGGGGCGTTTAGTTGTGTTGTTATAGTCACGGCGCAAACAACTTTACCTATATATATATATATATATATATATATATATATATATATATATTCTATTGTAGTATATTATCATATTGTTACTATTATATTATTATTATATTATTCATTATTCGTGACTACATTGAAACTAGAATAGAGAAAAATCAGTGTGGAAACTGCATGAGGTACCATAGATTGTTGTAAATGGGAATAATGGTAGTAAATAGTTATGATTTATTAAATGCAGTTATATATTACAATTATATATTTTTGTTATTTAAACTATACATATTGCGAAATTATGGTTTTTTTCTCGAAGTGACACACCACTAGGTTTTTTGGTGAATTTTGACACACCAAGCGTAAAAGGTTGCCCATCATTGTACTAGGACTCATATTATTTCCCTTACCTTCCCCATATGGTGGGGTCAAAAATGGTCATCCTACCTCAGTGATATCACCCACTGAGTAAGTGTAGAAGGATGTGTTAAGACCCCATACTCCACCCTTGGTAGAACAAAACATGACTGTTTGGTCAATGGCCAACTGTATTCAACCCAAGTTTATTTTTCAATAAGCATTCAATCTTGCTTGGAGCCCAAATACTGTTGACTGTGTATGATAGACTACATATTTCAGAGTTCCTCAGCCAGCATGACCACTGTTCATACATTCGGGGGGGGGGGGGGGGGGATAGGGAACTTGTTACAACCATGATAGCTGGTGAATTCTAGAACACTTTTCCCAAGCTCCTGACTTCACAGATTATAAAATGTCTTTCCAAGATTTGGGAAGATGCACAAATATATTTAACATAAATAATAATAATAATAATAATAATAATAATAATAATAATAATAATAATAATAATAAAGATCTCAGCCGGCATTTGGAAACAATAGACATTGACAAAATTACGATCTGCCAACTGCAAAAGGCCACCCTGCTGGGATCTGCACGCATCATCCGAAAATACATCACACAGTCCTAGACACTTGGGAAGTGTTCGACTTGTGGTTTTGTGAAACGAAATCCAGCATGTCTATCTTGTTTGCTGTGTCATACAACATCGTTGTGTCAATAATAATAATACTTTATTTATACCCTGCCACCATCTCCCCAACGGGGACTCGGGGCGACTTACATGGGGCCATGCTCAAAACCATACAATATGACAAAATATAAAACAACATATCATAGCACAATTTAACAGTACAATAAATAATAACATACATTACAATCCAAAATTCAGAAAAAGCAATAAAAACCAGGGCACTTTTAGACGCCATCAGCAATTTATTTATTTTATTTATTTATTTACAGCATTTATATTCCGCCCTTCTCACCCCGAAGGGGACTCAGGGCGGATCACATTATAACACACATAGGGCAAACATTCAATGCCCATAAACACATCAAACAGAGACTGAGAGACACACGCAGAGGCAAGTTAACGTTCTTCTGAGGGGATGTTCGATTCTGGCCACAGGGGGGAGCAGCTGCTTCATCATCCACACTGACGGCACTTCCTCATTCCAGGTCGTAAATTAGTTAATCTTGCCTCCCCACTTTATAAGTGGTACCTTATCTCCTACTTGATAGATGCAACTATCTTTCGGGTTGCTAGGTCAGCAACAAGCAGGGGCTATTTTTTATTTTTAATTGACGGGTGCTCACCCCGCCACGGGCTGGCCTCGAACTCATGACCTCATGGTCAGAGTGATTTAAGGCAGCTGCTCAACAGCTGCGCCACAGCCCGGCCACAGCAATCAGTACACAGTCAAAGGCAAAGGCTTCTCCTTTCAATTCCGGCTCTGGAGGCGGTGCTCATCTCTGGCTCTGGGGGAGGTGCTCTTTTCCATTTCCAAGGTGAGAAGGCTGTTTTGTTCCTTGACACCTCCTGGTCATGTGGCCGGCATGACTGTTTGGAGCCTCATCACAAAAGCCCATGGATTCATGCATTGTGGTGAATCTATGGACTCCCAGAGGAGAGTGTGGAAAACCTGTCACTCCATGCCCCGCATCGTGTGACTTACCAGGGACCCCATCACATGGTTAGGAAGTGTTGCTACCCGGCTTTCCCCGTTGTTCTGAAGGCAACACAGGAAGCCTCCTGTGTTGCTGCTGCCGCGGCATACACGGCTTCCTCTCCCCTTTCCCAATGGAGTCTGGCCAGAAGTGTGGTGCATCATGTAATAGTGTCAGGATGCAAAAGCCCAGCATTCACCTAGCTGACCTGTTCATGTCCTGCCAGAGCAATGAGGGAGGGAGATAGCCTGAATGATAAGAACCATTTGGCTAGGAAGATTGATTTATGGTCTGCTCTGGTTTTCAAGCATGGGAAGGAAATATTTGACAGAGAGGTGTGAATGTGGAAAGGGGGGCCTGGGGGAAGGAGTAGATTGATATACTGGAGGGTTGGCGGGAAAGAGTTAGTGCTAGCTTTGTGTTCATATTGGCAAGACGGATTTCAAGAAAGCATTTCCATGGAACTATCTGTGTGAGCCCTGCATTGTGTCCTATAGCTTCCAAGGACTGACAAATAGGTTCTGTCCTGAAAGGGGATGATAAGTGGTGTACAATGAGGTAGTAAGAAACTGTAGGGGAAAACAAACATGAAACTTTGGCTATCCCAACTGAACTTCATAATATGTGGATGTAAGAAGTATTACTCATTTCAAGGTGCAATGGGTTAAACCTTAGTGCTGCTGAATTGCTGACCTGAAGGTTGGCAGTTTGAATCCGTGGGATGGGGTGAGCTCCCGCTGTTAGTCCTAGCTCCCGCTCCTGCCAACCTAGCAGTTCAAAAACATGTAAATGTGAGTAGATCAATAGGTACCACTTTGGTAGGAAAAGGCAAAAAGACAAGGCTCTAAGCAGTCATGCCGGCCACACGACCAGGACGTGTCTATGAACAAAACAGGCTCCTCAGCTTGGAAATGGAAAAGAGTACCTCCCACAGAGCCAGAGATGAGCACCGCCTCCAGAGCCGGAATTGAAAGGAGAAGCCTTTGCCTTTGTCTGTGTATTTGTGCCTCATTATATTTAATTGTAACAAAGCATTGAGTATTTGTCTGTGTCTGTTTATATGCTATAATCCGCTCTGAGTCCACTCAGGGAGAAGGGCAGAATATAAGTAGGTTGTTGTTGTTGTTGTTGTTGTTGTTGTTGTTGTTGTTGTTGCTGTTGTTGTTTCAAGAGCTTTCCACAGCAAAATTGTGTATGTCCAGGTTAAAAAAAGACAAAAACAAACTACAAATCAAATACAACTATTTTGTTCATTTCAAGAGATACACTTCTCACCTCTTCCCTGGTTTTTATGTGCCTTCCTTCTTGTAGATTAATGCATACCAGTTACAGTCCATGCAATTTTTTTTGACATTGACTATTAATCTAGAGCCTTCTATAGCACTCTAAGCCTCAATATATTTGAATTAAAATTGTGATTATTCTATCTATTTTGTCATACATTTGTATTTTGTGTAATAATTCCAATGAGAGGTACTTGATGTAAATAAATGTAATAAATACTTTCTATAAGCAAGCTGGAGTAAATTGATAAAATGCACATGTACTACAACATAACACATGAATATGCGATAGAGTCTTCCTATTTACACACACTCCCATCTTGGGTATCTTGATCTTTATCTTCATAATGATGACAAATGTCATATTGGCTGTGTGGTCAAAGAGGAAAAAGTTCAATACTTACACATGGGATCTGTTTGTTTGCTTCTCAAATTCTGTGGGTTTATTAATGCTATGGGAGTGTACAGTTGGGTGTGGATGACACAACACCTGCTTTTCTCTCTTTTAGAGAATTTCGTGTGGTTTGTTTTCCATGAAACTTTTAATACAATAGACCATGGCTCATGTGACATTTCCCATGAAAGGAAGATGGATGGATGTATGATGGCCCAATCATCAAAACGTTCTTATTAAAGAAAAAGGTGGAGGTTTTCAAATGAGATACACTTTGCTTGGAATACTAGGTGTTATGGACTACACCTCTTTTTTAAAATATTTTTATTGGAAATTTTTCATTTATTCAGAAACATATATTACACAGAAAAATCGTACAGGCACGGAAGGGAAAAAAGGGGAGGGTTGAGGGAGGAGGTGTAAGGGGGGTTATAGTGTCTCAGAGACCCCCCAAGTCATGACCCCGTCGCTATTATGGATCAGACCGAAGAAGAGATGGGGTTTGTGCCACTTCCGCAAGATTCTGCTCCCTTCCAGATGTCCCCTGTTGACAAATTTAGCCCACAGTTAATTAAAAAGGGCCTTGACTCACAGCCCGGTTCTCCAGACAGCGCTCCTTTTGACCGCAGATTGTTTTGGGAAACATCTCGCTCGGAGAAGCAGAATCTGAGAAGAAGCGCTAGATTAGCGGAGAGAGCAAGCGTTAATTAAGCCGGTTCCCTTGAGAGTTTCCCGGGAGGATTGCATCTGGCAAGTTGTTGACTTAGTCCACTTTCCCTTGGGAAAGAGTGTTCAGACACCTGGCTGGAGAGGAGAGTGTAGTTCCATAAAAGTTCTGGGCACCGACTGACCTTTGCGGTGTTCAACGTGTCAGTTGAGGAATTCACATCGACTCTAGTTCTGCAGCGTGCTACTCTCAAGTAGACCGGCATTGCATCTCGTCTCCCTGTCAAGCCTGGACAGCGATTCAGCTTTACCATGACTAACTTTGTCTTGCCTTGTATCCTAGCCTCGGAATTGAACCCTGGAACTCTTGACAGATCTTGCTTTAATCCCCACTCAAACAGCCTAAAGGTTTGAGTGTGTTTCGGTTATTGGATTTAAAACTTTGAACTCTAATACTGGACATCTACTTTCACATTACTGGACTATATTTGACCTTTTCTGAAAGGACTATTGCTGGACTATATACTCTGCTTATTTTTAGTTGTCTCCTTTATTTCCTTAATAAAGATATTAGATTGTTTATTGGCCTCCGTGTCTGGTTTCCAGTGCTCACGCTGCCCTCACAGGGGTATTGGTGATCTGAAGGGAGTAAAGGGTAAAACATTGAGGAAAGGGGTAGGGGGTAGGGTTGGACTTCCGATCTTTGTCTTTCTTCTTTAGGTATTCCTTTTAATAGTTCAGCGATGTTGCCTTCTTAAGATAGTCCTCGAAGTTCGACCAGTCTGTGCCCTTCATCACTCTTCCATTGCTTCTTCGCATCAAAAAAGTTAATTTGTTCATATCCTTTATTTCGATTAGTTTGTCAATCCATAAGTCTTTTGTCGGGGCTTTCCAATATTTCGCAATCACCATTCTCACTGCGGTGATTAAAAAAAAAGTAAATAATTTGTTTTTGTTTGTGTCTAATCTTTCTAGCGGGTCATATAGCCCCAGCAAGAGAAGTTTGGGTGTTTTCCTTAAATTTGTTTTAAATATTTTATTACATTCCTCTAGTATTGTTGTCCAATATTTCTCTATTTTCCTGCAAGTCCACCACATGTGGAAATAGGAGCCTGTGTGGGTTTTGCATCTCCAACAGTTATTGTTAGCATTCCTATACATTAGCCCTATTTTCTTTGGAGTTAAGTACCACCTATGTGTGACTTTCACCCAATTTTCTTTCATGTCTATAGAGTATGTGTATTTAATTTTCCTTTTTCAAATTGAATCCCATTCATGTAGTTGGATTGGCCGGCCTATGTTTTTTGCCCATTGAATCATTGCGTTTGTAATTGTCTCAGTTTCTGTTTCCCAATTTATCTATTTGTTATATACTATTGATATATTTTTCGTCTTTAACTGAATTGCTTTATCCCAAAACCCCTGTTCTAAATCGAAGCCTTTGGCTTTATCCCTTTTATAGGCTTCTTTAATTTGGAGGTATTGGTACCAAGACACATTTTTATTAGTCTTTTGTATGGCCTGCATTTCTTTTAACTGTGGGGAGTCATGTGAGTCGGGAATTATATTTAAAATTTCTTTTTAAGTTGGCCATACTGTCCATCCCAGTAACCTTCTATGATTTGCCTCCATCGGGGAAAGCCATAAAGGGGTTTTAGTATGGAAATATATTTTGTATTTTTTCCCAGGTTCTAATTAATGTCAATATAATAAAGTAGTTACCAAATTGTGTGCCGTACCAGAGGTACCCATGCCAGCCTCTTCTTAACTCATGCCCCTCTGAGTACTCCTTCCTGAAGAAAAATTTGGACAATTTTATAGATCAGTTACTTAGGATGCATCTATGTGAGCCAAATACTCTGACGTAAACTAGAATTGGTGCAATGGTGTTCACGTGATGCATGGAGCCATCTCACCCTCTCCATCAATGGTTCTCAACCTGTGGGTCCCTGGGTGTTTTGGCCTACAACTCCCGGAAATCCCAGCCAGATCACCAGCTGTTAGGATTTCTGGGAGTTGAAGGCCAAAACATCTGGGTACCCACGGGTTGAGAACCACTACCCTATATGGAACAGAGATGCTTAACACACTCATGCCTTATGTTAGGCAAAACCATGGAAATTTCATTGTATGGATTCTCGTCCCATCACCAAATGCAGTTTTAGAGCAGAGCCATGTAAATGCCACTGCAGAATTTGGAGCTGGCTTGAAGTGGGATCTTTTGGGCCGGTCCTGGGATTTCCTGCCTGTGTTAATTGTACAAGCAGTCTGCAAGTTACAAACTAGATAGGTTCTGTCAATTTGTTCTTATGTTTAATTTGTAAATCGGAGCAGGTTCATTTTTAAGTGAAACTTCAGCCTATATATGTGTGTGAGTGTTTGTGTGTATATGTATATATAGCCATTCTTTAGCTTTAGATAGCATAAGGTAAAGGTTTCCCCTGACATTAAGTCCAGTTGTGATCGACTCTAGGGGTTGGTGCTCATCTCCATTTCTAAGCCGAAGAGCCGGCGTTATCCATAGACACCTCCAAGGTCATGTGACCAGCATGACTGCATGGAGTGCCGTTACCTTCCCGCCGGAGCGGTACCTATTGATCTACTCACATTGGCATGTTTTCGAACTGCTAGGTTGGCAGGAGCTGGGGCTAACAGCGGGCGCTCATTCCGCTCCTGGGATTTGAACCTGGGACCTTTTTGTCCGCAAGTTCAGCAGCTCAGCGCTTTAACACACTGTGCCACCAGGGGCCCCTTGGATAGCATAGGGAAGGGTTAACATCCCTGTGGGGTTTGTTTTGTTGTCTGTGCCCGTTTGGAAGATTTCCTGTGATAATTGAATTTTGAAAAATTTGACTTGTTGTGAAAACAAGGATTGATGAGAAAACTTCAGTGGAGACCCCTTTTCCTCATGATAGCACTTTCAGGAGTGAATTTCCCTTCCTTGGCGTAGATTATCTCACTTCCTGTTGTCTCATCCCCATTCTTAACTATGAGTCTTTTGTAAGTTGGATGTTTGTAACTCAGGGATTCCCTGTATTCTCCTAGTCTGACTCGCTGACAAAGAAAGCTTGATCATCATTTACATATACTCCAATTGCCACCAGAATTGGCCACCTTCTCCCCATGGATAAATGAAAATATGGGACCTGACCTTGCAAGTATGGTGTGTTGTTCTGCATTAGAACTAGTACTTATATGCTCAATCTCTGGTGGTGTTCGATTCTTTTATACTGCCCCAAGTCCCCATGGTGAGATAGGGCAGGATATAAATAAAGTTGATCATTATTATTATTATTATTATTATTATTATTATTATTGCTTTCCTAGCTTTTCAGACAAAGTGTAGTAAGGATAGCAAACATAAATTGAAAGAAACTACTTTTTATTTGGCAGAATGATACTGATGGTTGTAGTTTATCAATTGATCATAATACAGGAATGCTTGAGAGATCCGGTCTTCATGATATGAAATGATCTGATCCATACCTCCTTGAGATTTTTCATTTGATTCTGCAATGCACCTCTCATCTTGGATACATTTTAATGCATTGAAATATGAGCTTTAAAAAACATATTCAAATATGAGTATTTTCAGGGGGGAAATACATCAATGCATATTTGATTAAAACAAAACTACAATAACATGTTTGCATCTACTTAAGACAGAAAAAGGTATGCCATTGTTGACAACCTTATGACAGAAGTTCCAGTTTGCTTTTCCCAATGTTCAAGATTAACCAAGACCATTGAACACTTGTTTAGAAGTTCTACATTTTAGAATAATTTGAATTGTTGATCAGAAATTAATTTTTGGACTTTTGTTTTTGTATCATTTAAGGACCTTCAAACATTTACTTCTTGGGAGGAAAACAATGACCAATCTCGATAAAGTAATGAAGAGTAGAGATATTACACTGGCAATGAAGGTTAGCTTAGTTAAAGCAATGGTATTCCTTGTAGTAACCTATGGATGGGAGAGCTGGACCATAAGGAAGGCCAAGCAAAGGAAGATAAATGCTTTTGAACTGTGGTGTTGGAGGAAAGACCAAACCAGTCCATACTCCAGGAAATAATGCCAAACTGCTCACTGGAGGGAAGGATATTAGAGGCAAACATGAAATACTTTGGCTACATAATGACAAGAGAGGAAAGCTTGGAGAAGATACTGATGCTGGGGATAATGGAAGGAAAAACGGGCCAACCAAGGGCAAGATGGATGGATGGTATCCTTGAAGTGACTGGCTTGACCTTGAAGGAGCTAGGGGTGGAGATGGACGGCAGGGAGCTCTGGCTGGGATGGTCCTTGAAGTCATGAAAAGTCAGAAGCAACTGAACCAATAAACAACAAAAGGACATTCAAAACAGTGACTAGGCATAATGCTCTTGCTGTGTCTTCTTCTGAAAGCTATTGTCCTGCCCCTAATGTATACCCAAGAAATGCCCAGGGGACATACAAGGGAACACTGTGAACCAGGGCATTCTGCTATTTCAAAGAATTTTGAAGTTTAGCCTTTGGCCTACAACAGGCTGATGAGAAGTTCCTCTATTATAAACAGTTTTTAGACAGATTGTGCAACTCATCTGGGACTTTTCTCCCTGATGTGTAAATAAGCATTTAACATCCTGCCTCTCTGACTGCTATTGCCATCCCTGTTTATTATGTGTATAGAGATGCCTATAAAACAAAAAAATGGGAACAAGGAGATAAAGAGTGTCGGGGTTGCAGGAAAAGACTACAAGATTCAAGCTTTCACTGATGATATTGTGTTGACCTTGGAAACCCCCAATGATTCAGCAAAACAAATTAAACAATGGCCTGACAAACCTCTCAGAATTAACAGGGTTAAAGGTAAAAAAAGAGAAAAGTCAATTTTTAACCAAGAATCTGATAGAGTCGGAAAAACAAGAATGAAAAGAAAATGCAGACTATAATATTGCACAGAAAGCCAAATATCTACAAATATACATTTCAAAGAAAAATTCAGAGTCATTCAAAAATAACAAGAAAAGGGTGTGGAGAGAGATAAGAAAAGAACTAGCAGAATGGGATAAATGAGGGATCTCCCTATTAGGAGGATATCATCTATTAAAATGACAACATTACCAAAAAAATATTTTTGTTTCAAAACATAACCAATAATCAATAATGAGCTAGGAGACCAAGTGGGCGGAGCTTAGTCTTCTAACTGGCAGCAATTGGATAAAAACAATTCTTCCTCTCCTTCTAATTAGGACTTTATTTTTGTTTTCTTTTTGTTGTATGAACGTAGAGGCATGGATGACGGGTTGCGCTGCCAAGTTTAGTGTTTCTGGGATGTGTAGTTTTGTTGTTTTGTCCTAGGCCGAAATTTCATTACCCTTTTATATATATAGATATATATATATATCCACATACATACATATATATATACACATACATACACACACACACAGTACAGCTCCCATATTCACAGGAAATTTGTTCCTGAACTTCACATGGATACACAAATACAGGTAATAGAAAACCCTATTGAAATTAAGGATATCCGGTGCTCACTGGAGGGAAGGATATTAGAGGCAAAGATGAAGTATTTTTGCCACATCATGTGAAGACAGAAAAGTTTGGAAAAGATCATGATGCTGGAGACAATGGAAGGAAAAGGAAGAGAGGCCAACCAAGGGCAAGATGGATGGATGGTATCCTTGAAGTGACTGGCTTGACCTTGGAGGAGCTGGGGGCGGCAATGGCCAACAGGCAACTCTGGTGTGGACTGGTCCATGAGGTTTCCATGAGTCGGAAACGACTGAGTGAATGAAGAAGAAGGTGCAATACCACCATAGAGTCACACTGGAGGGCCAAGATTATGCTTATAGATGACATATTTGTTGAATATATGTATATGAAACTGCATATACCAGTCCCACCAGAGCCGGTCCAACAATGAGGCGAATTAAGCGGTTGCTTTGGGCGCAAAACATATGGGGGCGCAGTCGAGACTGCTTTTTCTGTTGATTTCTTGTAAAACATGAAGTTGTGGTGCTTAATTTGCATTGCCCGGGCTGTGGCGCAGGCTGTTGAGCAGCCAGCTGCAGCCAGCTGCAACAAATCACTCTGACCAAGAGGTCATGAGTTCGAGGCCAGCTCGGAGCCCTGCGTTTGTCTTGTCTTTGTTCTATATTAAGGCATTGAATGTTTGCCTTATATGTGTAATGTGAGAAGGGGTGAGAAGGGCGAAATATAAATACTGTAAATAAAATAAATAAATAATTTGTAAAATCTTAATGTAATTTGATGTTTAATAGGCTTTTCCTTAACCCCTCCTTATTATCCAACATTTTCGCTTATCCAACGCTTTTATTTTTTAGTGATTGGTTTTGGGGGGCGGGCGCCAAAATTCTGTTCGCCTACACTTGAAAAATACCTAGGGCCGGCTCTGAGTCCCACAGATATATGCAGGTCGAAGCTGCAAAACTCAGCTGGAGTGACTGGAATTCATTCCCATCAGTAAATTTTACTGAGATTAATAAAAAAAATAATTACAAGTCAGATTACTTGTAGTCCAATGTTTTCTTGTGGTTTCCAATAAGAACACAGGAAGATGCCTTATAAAAGAGCATTAGCTAGTTGAGCATTGTCTGCTCTTGGCTGGCGTTGGCTCTCTTAACATCCCAAGGCAGGAATCTTTCCCACAAAACGATTCTTTTGACTGGGGAATGCCAGGGGCTGAAACTGGGCCTTCTGTGTTCAAAGTTCTCTGTGCTCTGCCAAAATGAAGCTCAAGTGAGGAAGTGATCCAGAGTGTCTTAATGCCCCATTCATCTTTCCCCCAACCACCAGCCCCTGGACATGGCCCTGGGGAAATGTGGGTCAGAACAGCCAATTTTGCCAGCCAGCTTCTTTTCCTGTCCATGCAAAATAAACAAATAAGGGTGTGTTTCTTTGAAACAGCCAAGCAAGGAGGGTAGGAATTAGATAGCTGTGTTGCACAGGAACCTGGAATCAGATTAGGTGTGGCAAATGAGAGAAGGACATCTTTAAGAGAAACGGAAGTGGCAGGAAAGATCTTTCTGTGTAAGAAGAGAGAAGGTGTCCCATGAGGAATGTCTCGTTCTGTCAGTAAGTGTCAGGAATCAAAAACAGGAATCTTAGTAGCGAGGTGGCAGTGCTTTATTTACATAGAATCTTTGTGGTTCAGCATGTAAACTCATGTAGTCAATTTTTTCCACAATGTCAATAAGCAGGGTCATGAGTCCATAGCAAAGAAAATGTTTTTAGGGAGAGAATTCTGCTTTCTGATCATTTCAGCTTTAATACTACTATGTGATTCTATGGTATGACTCCCCTCCCCAAAGGTACTATAGAGTTGTGCTGGAGGAACTAGAAAATGCCTAGAAAGGATACATCTCTAGGAATCTCTAGGCATTCCAGCACAACACTATAGTATGCTGGAACCAGAAGTCATTTATTTTAATGATTTTTGAGTTAGCACTGTACTTGCATGGATATGAGGTCTTATTGTATTTCAATTTTCAGTACTGTATAAGCTGATGACCTGCTGAGCAGTTATAAATGGGTATGATAGACCTACATATATGCAAATGTCTCATATTCAAGTTTATTATCATGGCATTCTACTACAGGCTCAAAATGCCCCTTTCAATTTATCTTGATGACCAAAAGCCACAATGAGTACCGTATATACTTGAGTATAAGCTGACCAGAATATAAGCCGAGGCACCTAATTTTACCACAAAAACTGGGAAAACTTTGACTCTAGTATAAGCCGAGGGTGGTAAATTTCAGAAATAAAAATAAGGTAAAGGTTTCCCCTGACGTTAAGTCCAGTCATGTCTGACTCTGGGGGTTGGTGATCATCCTCATTTCTAAGTCGAAGAGCCGGCGTTATCCGTAGATACCTCCAAGGTCATGTGGCCGGCATGACTGCATGGATAGATACCAATAAAATTACATTAATTGAAGTATCAGTAGGTTAAATGTTTTTGAATGTTTACATAAAGCTCTAATTTAAGATAAGATTGTCCAACTCTGATTAAATCATTATTCTCATCTTCTTCAATATAAATGTGCTTATGTATACTTTTAATAATAATAGAGTAAAATGATACATGTTATTATTATTATTATTATTATTATTATTATTATTATTATTATTATTATTATTATTACAGGGAAATAATACATGTAGTAATAAATAGAGTTAAATAATAAATATAATAATAATAATAATAATATCAGAGTGAAATAATAAATGTATTAATAATAATAATAGAGTAAAATAAATGTAATAGTAGCAACAATAATAGAGAAAAAATAATAAAAGTTTTATATTATTATTATTATTATTATTATTATTATTATTATTATTATTATTATTATATCCCCTTTTCTGTCTGCCCTTGCACAGCTACATTCTAAAGGCATGAGGAGTACAGATGGAGCAGCAACCTTGGAGATGCATTATGACACCATTCTACATCTAAGTGAGCCTCTACAATAGAATCAGTCACTGTCTAGAAAAATGAAGCATCTGGATGAGATATAAAATAATCAAGTTTGAAATCTCTTTGTTATTAATCTAAAAACCTGGTCTTGAGTAGGGATGTGCATTTTTGCAATCTCTGTTCTCTCATGCAAGAACAAATCATTGCTACAGTTTTCATCCTTGTAGAGGTCAATAAGGAAACTTTCTGCTCCGTTCTTGAAAAGAATTCATGCCATGCAAAATCTCACAGGAAATTGTTCTGCACAGAAATCTATACAAAGTACATGTTTTTGCTCAGAAAAGTCCAATAATTTCCTGTGAGAAACCAGAAGGACAAAGAGTATTGCTGCAACACTGTTCTTCCATGCATTCCAACTTTTGAGCAAACTACTATCATCATTAGGTCTTTCACTTATCCTTGAAATGAAAATAAGTGAATTTATTTCCATAACAGAGGAAATAACTTTACCTATATAATATTGAGGGCTACCTACTCACTAATGCAGCACTAAATGATTTTTTCCCATTGTTGCTGTTGTCCTTGTGTGCCTTCAAACTATTTACCATTTATGACTACCTTAAGGCAAAGTTGTCGTGTAATTTTCTAAACAAGGTTGCCTTTCCCTGTAACCTGGTTACCAGATTGAAAAGAGGCATATCACCAGCAAGAGTGCCCGATTCACATTTACATTGCGACAAATATGATGTACAACAGGACCAATGTGTTGTCCCGTTGTGCATCAGTGCCATTCTGTATTGGGCACCAATGCTTATAAGTCACTTGGGTGTCTCTGCTGCATAGTAACACAACAGAAGATCTCTTCTGGATCAGATGTTGCTTAACTGCTTAACTGTACATTTCTAATTACTGAAGACATAAATCTAAATGAAAACACAACAGGTTTATGGCTCCAACAGGCTGAACGTTTACTCTTCTAAGGAAATTTACATGCTATGGCTATACACTTTGTGCTTTTTGTGACTCATAGGCCTCTTCTGAATCCACCAAACCCTTCTACCAAAAATATTTTGGCATCAAATGCTAGTGCTTATTTCTAGAGTTGTTAGAACAACAATTTTGAATGGCAATTCCCTTGTTTTTCCCCAGTCCTCTCAGAAGATCCTTTTACAAAACGGGAGGTCGATTTACAAACACATCCAATTTGCAGAATAAAGAGAAGTCTTATGTGGGTGATTGTATGTGCCTTTAAATCATCTGTTGATGTGTATGGACCCCATGAATTTTATAGGGTTTTCTTAAGCAAGAGGTGGTTGTGCTAATTCTTCTTCTAGTGCAGTCCATAAATCCATACACGAATACACAAATATCCCTATGCTTACCTAACCATGTTCAATGATGCCTACATTTTAAAGGGAATGCATGGTCTCTTCCTGATAACTATTAGATCCAGGAGCATTTTTATTTTGAGCCCTTTATCACATACGGAAGAAGCCTGGCACACCTACAACAAGGTAGTGCTAAACTGTCAGGGGATGATGGGGTGCAGAGTGGATTCCAAAATTCATCATCCCGGTCTCACCTCCTTCTCCAGACTGTATTCCCATGCTGAGAAACAGCACTGGTCAAACAAACACTCCAGCAGACGAAGTCCAACTGTTGAGTAACTTTATTTACATGATCTATTTACAGTTGCATTTCTCGGCTTCAGAGCATAGCACTCATAGTCCATCTTCATCGAGAGCTCAAGGCGAACACAGATAAGATAAAAACCACATTCCTCTGTCCAGAGGAAGTTCCCCCCAAAGGCCGGAAGTCATGCCTGATAGGTCATAGCAATCACAACAGGCTGTCAGTCAAAACTAGCCTGCTGTTAACCATTTCATCACTGAAAAATACACACTCCTGCTCATCAGCAGTAAACACTTGATTTACATTTCATATAAAATACAACCTTACTCCAACATAAACTACTCCTTTATTCTTCTGTATGTGTAATTTAATTACAGCACAGTTGCCCCTACCATTTCATAATGTTCTTAGAGACAAGGGCACAAGTTTTTTTTTTGGCGTGAGGACAATTATACTGCAGTCACCCATATTGGATAGCTTTCCCTGTAACTCCCTGCTTGAAGTGCTAATCATTGTTGTATGGCATTTGAGCTAGGTGTGGTTGAATGTGCCCTGTAGGACAAGCCCTTGGTCCTGATGCTAGAAGGACTGGAAATTCAGCAGGTGCTGCTTTGGTGGCTGCCTGCCACATCAGAGTTGTGTAAAAAGGAAGGAGGGTGTGGGTGGCTTGGGCTATAGGACAGGATCAAGTGGAGAGAGAAGCAGAAAGGGTGGATAAACTGTGAGTGTGAATCCAGGTCAACAGTGAGGTGGGTGGAGAAATTCTGTAACCGACTCCAAAGTGGATTGGAAATGAAAGGCAATATGAAAGCGGAAGGTGCCCGACTAAAAGAGAGGCAAGATATTGCAGTCAGAGACAATAATAGAAAAGATAGTAAATAAAGAACCTAGGCCTCTCTGGCTATTTGCATGCCTTTCCCCACGTAGGTGATGGGAAACGTTGGATAGGAATTTGCATTGTTGTTGACTCTGATCAGTGACCATTGATTGCTGAAAAATTCCATTCTTTAAATATTACTAATTTTTGTTCATGCCCTGGTCTGTATTTATCTCTAAAAGAGGAGCCTCTGGTGGCCTAGGGGATAAAAGCCTCGTGACTTGAAGGTTGGGTTGCTGACCTGAAAGCTGCCAGGTTCGAATCCCACCCCGGGAGAGTGCGGATGAGCTCCCTCTTTCAGCTCCAGCTCCATGCAGGGACATGAGAGAAGCCTCCCACAAGGATGGTAAAAACATCAAAAACATCTGGGCGTCCCCTGGGCAACGTCCTTGCAGACGGCCAATTCTCTCACTCCAGAAGCAACTCCGGTTGCTCCTGACATGAAAAAAAAATCTCTAAAAGAGCAGCTGTCATATTCTCCTGCAGATCAGATCATGTACCCTAAAGGATAGCATAAAGGTTCTGCTAGAGGAACTACACTATAGCTCCCATTCAGTCCTCAAACACCCACCATCTAGATCAGGCCTGCACAACATACAGTATTGACAGTGAGCCGCATGCAGCCCACACAAGCCATTGGTGCAACCTGCTGAGTTTCCACACCCACCCCCTCCAGCACCACCACTTGTTGCCGAGAACAGACCTTCCCCCCTTGGGGTGAAGATTTCAAGTGTTTACCACAGGGAGTTCCACAGATGCTTCGGACCCTGGAGAACTTGGTCTTCCACTACGGGATGGGTCCCAACAGTCGCTACCAGGCCTGGAACCCCTCCCCCCCAAATTGCCTTAATCCCCAAATAAAAGAGGATTAAGCATTTGCATTGCTATGCACTCGTTCCCCATGGTTCCCTGATCTTCCCGGTCCTCCTGCCACTTCCCCAAGCCTAGGAACACCCTCCTTCCCTTTACTTACTTAGGCGATCCCTCATACTTCGAGGACGATTGTCTTCCATCTTGAGGGTGTGTCCGTAGATGGCTGAAGAGACCTATTCTTAATCTGCATGTTATCCCGCAGTGAGGACATCGGTTTCCAGGTGGAAGGCGGTTTCGGTCAGGGTTGGCTTGACACTCCTTCCTCTTGGAACACTTCTCCCTTAAGCCCTCCATTCGTGCCTCTTCGAACTCCACAGCACTGCTGGTCACAGCTGACCTCCAATTAGAGTGCTCAAGGGCCAGGGTTTCCCAGTTCTCAGTGTCTATGCCACAGTTTTTAAGGTTGGCTTTAAGCCCATCTTTAAATCTCTTTTCCTGCCCACCAACATTACGTTTCCCGTTCTTGAGTTCGGAGTAGAGCAACTGCTTTGGGAGACTGTGATCGGGCATTCGAACAACGTGGCCAGTCCAGCGGAGTTGATGGCGTAGGAGCATCACTTCAATGCTGGTGGTCTTTGCTTCTTCCAGCACGCTGACATTTGTCCGCCTGTCTTCCCAAGGGATTTGCAAGATTTTTCTGAGACAACGCTGATGGAAACGCTCCAGGAGTTTGGTGTGATGTCTGTAGACCGTCCACGTTTCGCAGGTGTAGAGCAATGGCCACCCTAACCCCCATAAGCAACCTTTTCGCTGTCTTTGTTGATATCATATACCACCCATGGATCGAGACTGATTCAGTCACCCTGCATCCTGGGACCAGTTTATCCACACTGGTCCTATTGATCTCCTGCTGTGTTAAGGACAAGATGACCCATGGACTGGGCCACCTGCCCTTTGTTTCAGCTACTGGACAATTTGATTCACCCATCATCCGGCCTGACCATCCAGTATGCCAGAGGGCCAGGTCCAGCCAACAAACAATGCAATTTTCCCTTCTCTGTTTTTCTGCCTGTGTGATACACTGACTATGCATGTATAGCTCCATAGGCTCTCCTTTGCCGTTATCACAGCAAACAGACCGTTCTTAGGGAGACAGGGTGTGTCTGGAGTCAAAAGGCAAAGAGGCAACATTTGAAGTCTTTTCAAAAGCTTTAGGTTTATTTATCAATGCTCACATAATTATCACTGCTATGTGACCCCACTTGTAGATATTGCAATAAGTGCACAAAATGTCCATTGCAGTTTCCTTTAGAGTCAACTGTGGTTGGGAGGTTGCATCTCTATGTCATGAAGACTTTTACAACAAAAGTTAAAACATCCTGGTCAGACTGAACAGAATATCCCACTTCTGACACCAAAAATGTTATGAATAACTTTTCAATAACTTTAAAGCATAGGTTCTTTTTATTGCAATTTCAGTCTGAGAGGTATAGCAGAACTTTTTACAGAACAACAAAGAACAACATTTAGACATACAAACATACAAATTCTATGCAACTACATTGGATTCACAAACAACCTACAGTTACATTGGCTAAGAAACAAACAAAGGGGGGGGGTTACATTTTCATTCTTCATTCACACACAACATGCATCCATCTTCATGCACACAAATATTACCATATTCTTTCTCCCTTCTTGGAAAAGCACCTGCTTAGGCCAGACCCAGCTTCCACTGCTGCCTGCCAAGATATAATTCCAAAATGCCAAAACGCCAAAACTTCAAAAAGACCATGACTTCAAAATGCACTCCTTCCTCTTTCCCTGAGAAGAGGAGGCCCCAAACAGTGAACAGAATCCTGCTTTCCCATAGCAGATCTGCCACTCCCAAGTACACCATCTCCATGGCGGGTGAACAGCGTCGCTGTCTGTCACACCTTCTGGACTGTCATAAGGTCACTTATATAGCAATATTTTGCTGATGATGTTGTCCCAAAGTTGTAAATGAGTGATAGACGTCTTCCATCCTGGAATATCCTCAGTTTCCTGGACCAGATGTTGATTCCTCTTGATTGGTGTTAGCAACTCTGCCCCAAAAGTTCATCAAGTCAGCAAATGTTGACAGATGTTAACAGATGTAAACATTTCTCTTATCAGTCGCAGTTCTTATCACAGTTTGCCGGGCAGATCAACTATTTCAGGTCTCATTAGCAGGTTTTAATTACAATTCCTGTGCAGGTAGTTAATGGTTTGCAGGCTTTCCAGACTGGTGTCTTCAAATGTCTAGCTCTCTTTCACTCTTCCATTCATACCATCATATCATATATACATATTTTGGTCACATCTATCAGGTTAAAAGCACATCAGTTCATTTACTTAGTAAAATTCCTGTTTCTGCTGTTGGTGTTGGAACTGAGAAAAGAAGAGATTGTCAAGCACCTAAATTGGGGCTGTATTCCCTGGATCATACACTGTACAAAACTTATTAGAGCATGGGAAATTACTTATCAGGACTTCCTCTCCGACAGTTGTAAAGTTTGGGAAATGTATATTCTGAAAATCCAAATGTAAAATTTCAAAGCATTATCCTTGCAACTAATTGGCTATTTCACAAAGAAGAATATTACTTAGATATTGTTTCAGTGAACTGCTTATCCTTTAAAAAGATCTTCCTGGTTTGGTGCTGAAGCCAGTTTACAAGGGTGTGTTTGAAAGAGGTTAGCACAATGCAAGGCATCTGACCTCAGGTCAGGAACTGAACGCCAAAGAATATGACTTGGGGCATTTACCTTGAGATTCTTCAGCAGCCTAGGCGGTTACGCCCTGTTGAAACAGACCCAGCTAATCTGGTTCATCGGGTCAAAAGAAATGGTGTATCCAACCCCACCCAAGGTCCCACCTTAAAAAGGGGGGAAAAAGCATGTAGCACACTTCTGAACAGGCTGTGACAGCAACTCCTGGTGTCAGTTTCAGCTGTCACATTTTAATAAGCTGCACATAAAACTGAGCAGACAATGCAGAGGGAGAAAGGAGGCATGGGAAACTATTTTTCTGCATTCTCTTTTTGGCAAGCAACTGGCTTCTTTCCCCCAACTGCAACTTCAGTTGGATCCAGCCCATAGGAGGCATTATTCAAAACTCTGAAAAGCTATTTTCTTAGGGCTTCATCACACTTGAGCATTTATCCACTTTAATCCACTTTAAATGCTGTGACTTCCTCCTGCAAAATTCTGGGGTTTGTAGTTTAGAGAGGCCTAAGGCTTCTCTGGTTGAGCAGTTTAAAGGCCCTTCCCTAAACTACAAATTTTTATATTGCTGCTGCAGTCACGCCCACCAATGAAGTTGACTGAATTTTACTTGGTGGTTGATTGATATTATTAACTTTTGTTTTATTGTCTTTGTGTTTCATTTTTTTTTGTATATTGCTCAATTTATTTATTTTGTTGTTTTTTCTAAATTGTGCTAGTTGGGCCTTGCCCCATGTGAACCGCCCCGAGTCCCCGCGGGGAGATGGTGGCAGGGTATAAATAAAGTATTATTATTATTATTGACACAATGACGTTGTATGACACAGCAAACAAGATAGATATGCTGGATTTCATTTCACAAAACCACAAGTCGAACACTTCCCAAGTGTCTAGGACTGTGTGATGTATTTTCGGATGATGCGTGCAGATCCCAGCAGGGTGGCCTTTTGCAGTTGGCAGATCGTAATTTTGTCAATGTCTATTGTTTCCAAATGCCGGCTGAGATCTTTTGGCATGGCACCCAGTGTGCCCATCACCACTGGGACCACCTGCACTGGTTTCTGCCAGAGTCTTTGAAGTTCAATCTTGAGGTCCTGATAGCAGCTGAGTTTTTCCTGTTGTTTTTCATCAATGCGACTGTCACCTGGGATGGCAACATCAATGATCCAAACCTTGTTCCTTTCCACAACTGTGATGTCTGGTGTGTTGTGTTCCAGAACTTTGTCAGTCTAGATTCGGAAGTCCCACAGTATCTTTGCGTGTTCATTTTCCACGACCTTTGCTGGTTTGTGATCCCACCAGTTCTTTGCTGCTGGCAGGTGGTACTTGAGGCATAAGTTCCAATGGATCATTTGGGCCACACAGTTGTGCCTCTGTTTGTAGTCTGTTTGTGCAATTTTCTTACAGCAGCTGAGGATATGATCAATGGTTTTGTCCGCTTCCTTGCACAGTCTGCATTTTGGGTTATCAGCTGATTTTTCAATCTTGGCCTTAATTGCATTTGTTCTGATGGCTTGCTCCTGGGCTGCAAGGATCAGGCCTTCTGTCTCCTTCTTCAGGGTCCCATTCGTGAGCCAGAGCCAGGTCTTCTCCTTATTATTATTATTATTATTATTATTATTATTATTATTATTATTATTATTAAATGCCAGAATTCTGCAGGAGGCAGTCGCAGCATTTAAAGTGGATTAAAGTGGATAAATGCTTATGTGTGATGATGCCCTAAAACTCCTAGAATCCTTCATCCAGTATGGTCACTTCTTATGATCATTCCAGGGGTTCTTAGTTCCATTTCCCCCAAAATCTGTAATCCTTTTAATCCAGTCAAAATATATGGGGAATCCAATGAAGTCAGAACTAATTTGTCCCATTGATTTTAATGATACTGAAGTGTGAATAGTTTCCTCCAGATTATGCGTTCTTTGATGTTTACATCAGCATCAGAAATATGGCAGTCCGTGATAAAATGGGAATAGTAAGGCATATTTTTAAAATTAGTTAGAAATTTCTCTCAAATTGAAATAATAATCCAAGTTAGTTTTAGGACTTTATCACACAGAGGTAGCAAACTAGCATAGCAGCAGGACCACCACCTTTTCTGATAGTCCCTATCATACAAAGTCATGTTAGTTCACCACTATAAAATTATCTCCAGCTATTGATGCCATGACTATTGGGAGAGGGAGGCTAGCAGTACATCTCTGATAAGGGCCATCTGGACTGGGAGAATTAGTAACCGTAGGATCTTTTGGTGGGAATGTAATGTAGCTTTTAGAATATAGATAGTGGGAGGGGTCATAAGTCAGCAGGATGATATACACAGGAATGGGCGAGAATTGGCCAGAGCTGTCTTTCTATTGCCTATGGTAAGACAGAAATAAAGCTGTATCCAAGATTTGCCTTTGTGAGCATGCTTTTATTCCAAGAGCTTCCAGGTTCTGACAATTATGTGGTGCCAGCAGTGGTGTGAAGAGGAAGGTGATGATACTAATAAGTAGCCGCTATCCAAAATTGCAGGAATGTCATGTGGTAGCAGCTTCATGTTGCAAATTTATTAGAAATTCCTACTTTTAAAAGAATACCTTGTCACTTCTATCCTGACACATTTCAGATATAAACTAAAGCTTCATTGCTGGGTAATCCCAGCAGCATGACCTGCTTTCTGCATGCTCCTACTTGGGGGGAAACACCAGTTCAGCCACAATGATTGCATCTGTTCCCAGGTTTCACACACAATTGTTACAAGTTGCTTGTTTAGACGACTCTAATCTTAAGTTAAATGCACTATAGTTCAAGGTCAAAATTATAATATAAATTCCACAAAACAAACCTCTTTCTATTAAAAAAAGGATCTGTTTAAGCCCCGGTGGAGAAGTGTGTTAAAGCACTGAGCTGCTGAACTTGCAGACTGAAAGGTCCCAGGTTCAAATCCCGGGAGCAGAATAAGAAAGGTGAGACATTAAGTAGTAAGTTAAACATTCCATCTATTTTGTTCCATGTCCTTAAATGTGGATGAATAGTGCCCTAACTGATATATATATATATATATATATATATATATATATATATATATATATATGTGTGTGTGTGTGTGTGTGTGTGTGTGTGTGTGTGTGTGTGTGTGTGTTGGAACAAATATATCAAAATGTATGATTGTAGTACAGTACTAGATTGCCCAGTAAATTGTTTGCATAATGGGTAGAAGTTTATTGTGTGCCGTCATGTCATTTCTGAACCTGTGATGGAGTTTTCTTGGTGAGATTTATTCATAGGTGGCTAATTTTATCTTCCTCTGAGTCCGAGAGAGCATAACTTACCAAAACAGTGGATTCCATGGCTGAGCAGGGATATAAATTCTGCTCTCCGGAGTTATATTCCAGTTCTCAAGCCACTATACCATGCTGTCTCACAATGGATAGAAGAAATTTAATACTATTTTATTTCATTGTTTTAGATGGATCCTCAATTTCAATTTCACAGTATCAAGAGGTAGCAGTTTCCTAAAGTTTAGGATATTACTAATTTGAGAATGGGGACGACATGAAAATTTGATCCTTGGTGCTAGTTTCCATGCTAAGTTTATTTAGACTAGTTTATATCTCACAGCTGTCATGTGGCACATCCATGCTCACATGTAAAACAATGAAAACAGGGCAAACAATATGAATAGCTCCCCATTGTTGAGTCTCTTTAAAGCCATCAATTAGTTGTAATTCAATCCATCGTATCCACAGCACACATATTGGTAAGGAGGTTTGGTTAAAGCAGGCCTCTTGCCTGGGGACAGAGAAGTTTGGTTGCTGTGAAAGAAGTTGAAATTGGAGACATCTGACTTCCCAAGACACTGCAGGTATTCTTGGCATGAGCATAAGACCTCTTGCCCTATGGCTCGCAGCCTAGGGTGCAACAGAGACCTGCTTTGCTTTCTAAATCCAGATGTAATGGACAGAAAAGCAAAATAAGCTATTATATAGTAGCACTGGGAACAGAATGTTTGTTCTCTAAGAAAAAGAAGTACATAGAATCCCATGAAGCCAATTATTGGAAATGTTTCATGCCAATGGTGAAAGTTGAGTGGTGAATTCTCATTCTTGGGAGGTTTTTAAGAAGATTTGATGGTCATGTGTCAGGAGTGCTTTGAGTGTGTATTCTGCAAGGCAGGAGTTTGGACTGGGTGGCCTTTTTATCTCTTTCACAATGCATACAAGCTAATGGAATTGAACCTGGGGTAAGCCACTTAATTGGGCTTGACCCCAGGCTTTAAAAACCCTGTGAAAGGTCCAATTCCTGAAGCAAGATTTGTACTGTTCCTGGTGCTGGGGCAGTAGGGACAGCCATCCTGGATCCAGGCTCATTCCCCACAGCCATCCGACACTATCCGAGCTCAGGCAGCCCAGGAAGATGGCACTCGCTTCCTGCCCCCCAGAAACCCCAAAATGACAGAAATTCCCTTCATTTACTTTCATCATTAGGAAGCAGAGAAGCTTCAAATGAGGTCAATGGGCCATTTATGATCTGTACAATATGGGAATGACCCGGGCAATTGATACAATTGCTCCCAAGGATCATTTACTTAGGTGCAAGGTATGGGCTTCTTGGTTTTCTGAACAGCTCAGGGCAATATTTATTTATTTATACCTCAGAAGCAAATTGAGGGTGATAAACAAAGTTAAAAACTTGGCATTATACTAGATTTCCTTTGACCAGAAGGAATGTCTCTGGTGTCACTGTGAGAAGTGTTAATGTGGGATTTGTGTATTGGTAGTGTTTTAATGAAATTTGTGTCTTGCATGTATTGCATACTGATTGCATCATCCAGAGTGTAAGATAGTCTGGAAAGAGTTAATTACTAAGAAGCTGTAATGACCTTGATGTGTGGCTGGAACTGGGGAGTGTCCAGACACAAGTGTGTATGCATTACTGATTGCATCAGTTTAGTTCAGTTCTGAGTTGAGTCGAGTTCTGTCTGCCTAGAGTGAGAGTCCTGTGTTCGTCCATTGTCTGCAAGTCTGTTTGTCTTGATTATTACTGCATATAGTAAAACTTTGTATATAGTTTTACTAACGTCACTGGATGTCACTTCGTTCTGCGTTTCACTGATTCCATCCAACTACTGCTGCGCTGCAAATACTCTGACAAGAAGGTCCTACATTGTGCATGTGGCAGGGCTCAAGTTATGTTGAAGTAAGTGGTCTGTGGTTTGCTCTTCTTCACACTCACATGTCAAGGACAATGGAATGCTTGGATAGATTACTAGAACAATGTTGGCTATATGCACAGATGTCTATTATATACAGCAAAAAGGAAAAAAGAAAAATAATGGTAGACTTATGTATAGTATCATTGGATTATATGTGGTTTGTTATATTGATATTGATACTATACATAAGTCTACCATTATTCATTGTGTAAACCACAGGAACGGAGTTACGGTCAATCATCAGGTTGATTTAAACCCGATTCAGATTTGAGACAATTTTGAATTATATGTATTTATCTGTACAGTTGGAATATATAAACTGATACTACAATCATAATATATAAGTGACTATATCACTTATATATTATGATTGTATATATAATCAGCCCCGGTGGCAAAGTGCGTTAAAGCACTGAGCTGCAGACCGAAAGGTCCCAGGTTCAAGCCCAAGGAGCAGTGTGAGCGGCCGCTGTTAGCTCCAGCTCCTGCCAACCTAGCAGTTCGAAAACATACTAATGTGAGTAGATCAATAGGTACCGCTCCGGCGGGAAGGTAACGGCGCTCCATGCAGTCATGCCGGCCACATGACCTTGGAGGTGTCTACGGACAACACCGGCTCTTCGGCTTAGAAATGGAGATGAGCACCACACCCCAGAGTCAGGCATGACTGGACTTAACGTCAGGGGAAACCTTTACCTTTTTATATCACTATAGAAGTATAGAACTATAACATAACTTACTTTATATTATATTATATTATATACCATACTTTTTCTATTTTCCTTTTTGCTAGAACAATGTTGGAGCAAGATTCAAGATGACCCGAGCTCACTTGAGAACCTACTGTGCAGCAGTAAGGGCAGCAAAGAAACCTTTGCTGAAAAAAACCTTCATTGTCCCCTACTCTCCCCTTTCCAAGTAAGGTCCTAGAGTGAAGAGTGACAACACAATTCCAGGCTTTCTAGAATGAATCATTTCTAAAATAACCCATTCCGATCTAAAAAAATAGCATTCCACTCTTTCAAGAACTTCTTAGTTTCCAATATTCCGGGCTGTGGTGCAGGCTGGTGAGCAGCCTGCTGCAATAAATCACTCTGACCATGATATCATGAGTTCGAGGCTAGCCCGTGGTGGGGTGAGCACCTGTCAATTAAAAAATAAAAAATAGCCCCTGCTCGTTGCTGACCTAGCAACCTGAAAGATAGTTGCATCTATCAAGTAGAAAAAAAAGGTACCACTTATAAAGTGGGGAGGCAAATTTATCTAATTTACAATGTTGGAATGAGGAAGTGCCATCACAGTGGATGATGAAGCAGCTGCTCCCCCCTGTGGCCAGAATCGAACATCCCCTCAGAAGAAGGTTAAATTGCCTCTGCGTCTGTCTCTGTCTCGGTTCTATGTGTATATGGGCATTGAATGTTTGCCCTATATGTATATAATGTGATCTGCCCTGAGTCCCCTTCGGGGTGAGAAGGGTGGAATATAAATACTGTAAATAAATAAAATAAATAAATATTCTTTCAAGCTCAGTTTAAGGTGCTGATGTTGATCTTGGGGGGCAGAATATCTGAAAGACCACCTCCTCCCATATGAGCCGGCCAGAAATTTGAGAACTTATAATGATGCCCTATTGCATGTCCCAATACTTTGTGAAGTTAGCTTGGAAAAACACCTACACCACTGTGTCTATAGTTATGACTTGACTGTGAAAGTCCCTATCCAAGAAAGTTAGGCTGGCCCCATCTGTTAAGCTTTTGGCAGGCAGTCAAAACAGGCAGCTGGAGAGACCCCTCGGGGTTCTTTCATAGATGCTTGTCTCAATGTATCCTGTCACAGGGAAGTGCTGCAAATGTTATTTCCTAGCATCCCATTTTGCAGCACTTCAGAACCGCTTTGGTTGGGGTTCTGTCAGATTGATATGAGATTGTATGTCCAGTTTATGATCTCATAACTACAGAACCATAACCAGAAATTCTGCTCACATATCACCTAGAAAAATTCCAGCAGCCATACCTAATCCTGTTCTACGCCAGTTTTGTTTTGGCTTCTAGTGATGCCAATAAAATACATTTCTCCATAGTTTATGAATTGGATTCAGATTAAGTGTATGTTAATGGTCTGGGTGGAGTTTTCTAACCCTTCTTTTTAACAATGGACTTCTATAGACCTAATGTTATGCAAAGGTATAACCTAAACCCAACCTAGTTCTGATAATTTGTTTGGATAAATCCACGGAGCTGGAAAATGCCATCTTTTGATTTAGGGTACTCCTTGCAAAAACACCAGCTTTTTCATTTACAATGTCCTCACTTGCCTCAGTGATTTTATCATGTTGCCAAATTTAATTAACTACACAACTCTTTGATATAACCCCATTCATTACAGGCCTTTTCATATCTTTATTGGATGTGTAGGTGGTGGGTGTGGAATGGATTTACACCTGCTCCCACTCCAGAACTTCACTTATTCTTCAGATGTGTAAATGAACCTACACACATAGAAACCATATCTATGTTGGCTCTTTCCTTGTAATTGGGAACTCAACAAAAGATAAAGCCCTTGATTATTTGCACACTACCTACACATTCCCATTTGACTATGGGTAGCTTTTCTTCAGATCTTTGGCCAAAGGCCTAGGAAATTGATGATACAATCTTCTTTCCTCCTACACACATTTAGTGAATTAGTTGTACAAATGACGGCCACCACTGGTTTGTTCAATTCGTATATGAAGAAACAAACACATGCCCATTATCCTTCTAATGTTTAGTAGGGCTCTCAAAGGGCTCACAAGTTCATATGGTTATACATGCATATAGCCCTTCAGGCTTACATGTATGGAAGTAATGGCCATTTCAGAAAAACATCTAGGTAAAAGTAAAGGTTTTCCCCTGACATTAAGTCTAGTTGTGTCCAACTCTGGAGGTTGGTGCTTGTAAGGATGTTATGAGTTAACAGAAATTATTATTAATATGATTTTATTTGTTTGTTAAAAAAAAAGAAGAAGAAGGAGTTATATATTAACGAAGGCAGACCTCGCATAGAAGCCAGCTGGAAACAGTATACAACAGGTTGCCATAGCAACATAGCCTCTCTTTGGAGGAGAAGGGGGCGTGGCTTAGTTGGCAGTTAAAGCTTAAACCCTTTTTAAAAAAGTTAGTTGCTGTTCGACTTTTGAGGAAGTTAGTGGCTGTTTGAATCAGCTGAAGAGAGGTTGCTCTTTGACAGCTTAGAAAAGCTGGGAAATTGAGGCTTGTTCACACAAGCAGACGGCAGCTTATTGTCATTCAGGGAAAGGCTGAGGATATAAGCTGACCGGGAGTTTAGTCTAGAGGGAGTCGGTCAAAAAAAAAAAAAAGAAGAAGAAGATCAATCCACGGCTTGATTGTTAAAGTGATAGTTAGATCACTGTTTTTTGAAGAGAAGTTGTTTAAGAAGTATTCGTACAAATAAGACTGCACTGTAACTCAAGATCCTGAAAGTCTATATATTGCAACCACAAGCTTATGTACAAATAAACTTGAACTTCGTTGTTGTTCATAAAGACCAGTCTCCTTGCCTCACTCTGCGCCTGGGGAAAAGCCATTACCATTTACCATTTACCATTTATCATTTACATTAAAAGACATTACCTCACGTTGGTGGCAGTTACCGTACCTTCTTATATAAGTTACCATATTTACTCATATAAATTCCTCAGTTCTGTTATCCTTCCTTATCCTCCAAATCCTCCTGATATATATACTCCCTCCAGACATATTTTCCCTCCATATTTTAAGGCCAGTTCACAGTGCTCATCTCAATTTCTTTTCTTTTTTTAATATAATCTTTATTAAGGCTTTTTCCAATATACACATTAAAATACTACAAAAAGAAATGCATAAACAAAAAGAAAAAGAAAAGAAGAAAGAAAAAAAGAAAAGAAAAAGTAGAAGAAAGAAAATAAGAGAAAGAGAGAAAGAGAAAAAAATAGAATAGGTTGAGGTGCTGAAATAGAAGGAATGTGATAGAGTAGTGGGAGAGGGGGGGGGGGGGGGTCCAGGTAGAAAAAGTTTAAAATCAGAATTAAAAAAGAAAAAGATTTGTATAGTTTTGACTTCTGGGCATCTTCTTTCTCCCCATTCTTCTTTCCTAATCTTTCTTCCTATGTTTTCTTTCCAGTGCTCATCTCCATTTCTAAGTTGATGAGCCGGCGTTGTCTGTAGACACCTCCTAGGTCATGTAACCAGTATGACTGCATGGAGCGCTGTTACCTTCCTGCCAGACCTATTGATCTACTCACATTTGCAAGTTTTCGAACTGCTAGGTCGGCAGAAGCTGGGGCTAACAGCGGGAGCTCACTCTGTTCCCCGGATTTAAACCACCGAACATTCGGTCAGCAAGTTCATCAGCTCAGCGGTTTAACCCACTACACCACTGGGGGCTCCTCAGACAAACATACAGAGGTCAAATATATGGCCAGGAACATGACATGTAGGTGTAGTTCTGTTTCCATCCTCATGCATTCAGAGTACATGTTAGGGTGAGACCACCAAAGACTAAAGTGATCCCTAATTGGGTGGAATGATCCATTTCTATATAAATAAAATTAAGCATTTAGATGAATTTTTTACCAAATTAGGATGGTATGTTTCAAAAGGTTTGTCTTAAAAAATAGTGAACACAAAATTTACTTTCAGGGACCCGAGGATCACTGCAATTTTTTTTTCAAATGTGAAAAACATTTGAAAGATTTTGATTAGTTCCATTACATTTTTTTAAAAGTACAACATAATTTTGAGATTCTGAATGCTCACTATTTTTTTCAAAGTAATTGTTTTTAATTTTTCTAAATACAGTAGAGTCTCACTTATCCAACGTAAACGGGCCGGCAGAACGTTGGATAAGCGAATATGTTGCATAATAAGGAGAGATTAAGAAAAAGCCTATTAAATATCAAAATAGGTTATGATTTTACAAATGAAGCACCAAAACATCATGTTATACAACAAATTTGACAGAAAAAGTAGTTCAAAACACAGTAATGTTATGTTGTAATTATTGTATTTACGAATTTAGCACTAAAATACTATGATAAATTGAAAACATTGACTACAAAAATGCGTTGGATAATCCAGAACGTTGGATAATTGAGTGTTGGATAAGTGAGTGTTGGATAACTGTACTGTATAGACTCGAGTATAAGCCTAGTTTTTCAGTCCCTTTTTTCAAGACTGAAAAAGCCCTCCTCGGCTTATACTTGGGTGAGGGTCCTGGTTGGCTTATATTTGGGTCAGCTAATACTTGAGAATATATGGTACATTTATTATTTTTCTCTATTATTATTGGTATTATTACATTTATTATTTTTCTCTATTATTGTTGCTACTATTACATTTATTTCACTCTATTATTATTAATAATATATTTATTATTTCACTCTAATATTATTATTATTGCATTTATTATTTTACTCTATTTATTATTACATGTATTATTTTCCTGTATTTATTATTTTTATTATTATTACATGTATTATTTTATTCTATTATTATTTAAAGGATACATAAGCACATTTACATTGAAGAAGATGAGAATAATGATTTGATCAGAGATGGACAGTTTTATCTTAAATTTGAGCTTTATTCAAAAACATTTAACCTACTGATGCCTCAATTAATGTAATTTTATTGGTATCTATTTTTATTTCTGAAATTTACCACCCTCAGCTTATACTGGAGTCAATATTTTCCAAGGTTTTTGTGGTAAAATTAGGTGCCTTGGCTTATTTTTGGGTCGGCTTATACTTGAGCATATACGATAATACGATAACACACATGCACAATGGGGTGCATGTTTATGCACCCAAACGGAGAAAGAGAGTAATGGACACAGAGAGAGATTTTCCAGAGAAATTACTGACACGTTATTAAAAGCTCATTGACTGGCATCCGATTGGTGTCTTAACACATAAGGTTGCACAAGCGTATGGTGCCATTTTATTATTTTGCACGGAGCCCCCGATGGCGTAGTGGACTAAAGCCTCGTGACTTGAAGGTTGGGTTGCTGACCTGAAGGCTGCCAGGTTCGAATCCCACCCGGGGAGAGTGCGGATGAGCTCCCTCTATCAGCTCCAGCTCCATGCAGGGACATGAGAGAAGCCTCCCACAAGGATGGTAAAAACATCAAAAAAAAATCTGGGCGTCCCCTGGGCAACATCCTTGCAGACGGCCAATTCTCTCACTCCAGAAGCGACTCAAGTTGCTCCTGACACGAAAAAAAATTATTATTTTGCACATTGTGAGTTGGACATTGCATATTGTGTGTTGGACGTTGCACATTATGTATCAGTTGCTATGCTGTGAACGGCTGAACATGAAATCGCATTTGATTTAGCAGCCTCCCAATACTGAAATGATGAGGTGCAACTCCATGTGCATAAAGTTATGTCCCTGCAATGTCATTGCTCATCTAGTTAGTTTTTGTCTCAAGCGACCCAATGTTATGGCTAGTGTCTAATATAAGACAGAAAGAAAGGAGAAGCTCAGAGGGAAGAGGGATGTGAAGAATCAAGAGCAAAGGTAAATAATGGTATTGAATTGAAACAAATGAAAGGACTGAGTTCAAAGGTTGAGAAGGAATCTTTCTCTGGGAAACATTTGATTCTAATACAAATCTTAAGTGTTTGGAAGGGAGAAATTTCTACCAATTTAGATTGGTTTCTCAGTGAAAACCCAACTGCACAATATTCCATATTGCTTTGTACTACCTTGTCTCTAAAATGAGTAGTCATGGGAAGAACAAAACTTTAGGGATCCTGCTTCTTCGGAAACAAAATCAAAAGCAGAACTCAGGAAAAATATCAAAACATCCCATTAGGCCCATAGCCAGGATTTTGATTTGGGGGGTGCTGGGATTTTGGTTCGGGGGGGGGGGGTGCTGAGTCTGGGTGGGAGAGGATCTACCCTAGCAAACTTTTTGTATTGTTATCCCAATACCCCCATACATATGGGATATATTGAGCATGGTGATCAGATTATTATTATTATTATTATTATTATTATTATTATTATTATTATTATTATTATTATTATCATGATATGAATAAATATAACAGTTTAAATAATAAATGTAAGGCCTTCTCCCAGACCACTCCAAGAATTGGGGGGGGGGGGTGAAGCCCCTCAAGCACCCCCCCCCCCCAGCTACATGGCTGCATCCCATTGACATTGGCCTCAAATTCAGAGCCTGTTTTCAAATGGAATCTTATTGTGGCAAATTTCTTAAACTGTTTAAACTTGCCTACCTCTTACAGTGTAATGTATGCTCTGCGCTATATCAATTAAAATGCTAGAAAACTGTTTTTTTTTTTAAAATACTTTTTATTAAACTTTAATGTGTTACACAAGGATCAGAGAGGGAGAGGGAGGGGAAGTTGGGGGGACTATAGGGATGTTGGTGTGGGGTTGACGGATATGGTTCAGGGAGGGAGGGTACGGGAATAGGGAAGGGGTAACAGCTGGGAGGGAGGGATCTCTATCCGGGAAGTTGGGGAGGGGAGAGGGGGGGGAGATAGACTTCCGATCTTTTCACTTCCTGTACGTTTCCTGTCTTAGGACGCTGGTTCTTGCATGTAGTTATCTAGAAGTGTCCAATTCGTTTCTTTCATTGGTCTTCCGTTAGCCTTTTTCAGCAAGTACGTCAGTCTGTCCATGTTTTTGATGTCCATTAATTTCTCCAGCCATGCTTCTTTGGTGAGGTTCTTCCCTTCTTTCCAGTTTTTGGCTACTACTGTTCTAGCTGCAGTGATGGCATAAATAAAGATTTTCTCTTTATTGATTTCCCCTGTTTCCGAATTCGGGTCTATTTTATTTTTAAAGTTATATAATCCTAATAAGAAATATTCTGGTTTGCATTCAAGATTTACTTTAAAGATTTTTTTACATTCTCTGTGGATTATCGACCAGAAGTTTTTAATAACCTTACAGCTCCACCACATGTGGAAGTATGAGCCCACCTGTTTTTTACAATGCCAACAGAGATTATTTCTATCTTTATACATAGATCCTATTTTTTTTGGCGTTAGATACCACCTGTGAACAATTTTTAGCCAGTTTTCCTTCAGCTCAATTGAATAGCATATTTTAGTATTTTTATTCCAGATGGTATTCCATTCATCTATTGTTATCGCTCTGCCTACATTCCTGGACCAATTTAACATTGAGTCCTTAATTATATCCTTTTCCGTATTCCATTCTAATATTTTATTATAAATTAATGTTATAATTTTTTTTCCCCTTTTAAGTAAGTTATCCCAGAAATTCGTATTTATATTAAATCCAATTACTTTATCTTTTTTATAGCATTCTTTTATTTGATGGTATTGGAGCCATGTAATATTTATATACTTTTTTTGAATTTCCTTCCAATCTTTTACTGGTGGTGGTTCTCTTGTAATACTTTCTTTTTTAATGATATCTTTGTATGTCGGCCATTTCTGCCATCCTAATAGTCTGCGCTGACTGGCTTCCAGAGGCGAAAACCATAGGGGGGTTTTCCTATATAAGTATCCTTTATATTTTTCCCAAATTGCGATTAAGGCAGATCTAATAAAATGATTTCCAAATTCTTTGTCAATTTTCCTCTTATCTTGCCATAGGTAACCGTGCCAGCCCCATCGTAAGTTATATCCTTCTATAGTTAGTAATTTGATTTTTTCCAATTTTACCCAGTCTATTATCCATTCTAATGCACAAGCATCATGGTATATTTGTAGATTTGGTAAGTCAAAGCCCCCCCCTTTCTTTTGGAGTGGTCATAGTTGTAAATTTTACTCTGGGTTTCTTATTTTGCCAAATGAATTTATTTATTTCCCGATTCCAATCCGTAAATAATTTTTTACCTCTGATAATGGGGATATTGCGAAACAGGTATAGTAATTTAGGAAGGATATTCATTTTGATTATCGCTATTCTGCCCAAAAGTGATAGATTTAAATTTTTCCAGTTATCTAGGTCCTTTTTAATCTCGTGCCATTTTGCTCCGTAATTTAATTCCAGAAGTTGGTTGTTTCTACTTGTAATCCATATACCTAAGTATTTAATTTTTTTGACAGTTTCCAGGCCCGAAATATCCTTTAACTCCTCTTGTTTTTTTTTTTTATATATTCTTTGTTAGTATAACTGTTTTTTTCCTATTGATTTTGAAACCCGCCAGTGCACCATATTCTTCAATCATTTTTAGCCAATCCTTAATATTCTCTCTAGGGTTTTCAACTATACAAATCACGTCATCTGCAAAGGCACGGACTTTAACCTCTTGCTTGTCAATTTTTATACCCTTTAGATTTTCTGCTTTCTTTATCGATCTCATCAAGACTTCTAAAGTAAATATGAAAATAAGGGGGGAAAGTGGGCATCCCTGTCTTGTTCCTTTTTGTATTTCAAATTTGTCAGTATATAGACCATTTACTTTAATTTTTGCCAATTGGTTTGAGTAGATTGCGTTTATCCCGTTTTGGAATTGAGTCCCCATATCTAATTCTATAAATAATAATTTGAAAAATTCCCAATTGACGTTGTCGAAGGCTTTCTCAGCATCTAATGCTAAGAAGCCCACTTCCCGCTGGTGATTTTGGTCAAAATATTCTATTGCGTCGAGAATTATTCTTATATTGTCCTTAGTACTCCGATTGGGTAGAAAGCCTGCCTGATCTTCTGTAATCCAATCTTTTAAGAAGTTTGTGAATCTCTCTGCGAGTATTTTAGTATAGATTTTATAATCATTATTTAGTAGTGATATGGGCCGGTAGTTCCTTACATTGCTCGAGTCTGTTCCGTCTTTATGTATCAAGATTATTTCAGCTTGTTTCCAAGAGTCTGGGATTCGTCCCTCGCTAATGGCTCTGTTCATAATTTTTTTAAAAAATTGCAGTATTTCTTCTTGCTCAATTTTGTAAAATTCGGCTGTAAAGCCGTCTGGGCCTGGGGCCTTGCCTAGTTTTAATTTTTGAATTGCTTTTTTAATCTCTTCTATAGTGATTTCTTGATTTAATTTTGATCTTTGGTCATCTGTTATTTTTTGTAGTTTTTGACTGCAAATATATTTAGTTATTTCCTCTGGATTAATTTCATCTTTTTCATAAAGTTTTTTATAATATTCTTCAAATTCCGTTTTAATTTCGTCATCTGTGAATACATCTTTTTCCTTTGTACTGATTTTTATAATTTGTTGTTTATTTTTCTTTTTTCTAATTATTCTGGCCAGCCATTTCCCCGGCTTATTAGCATTTTCAAAAGCATTTTGTCGTGCCCATTTTAGTTGGTTTGCGATAGATTCTAACTGTAAATTTGTCTTTTCTTTTTGTAATAGTTTTATTTTTTTTAATATATTACCTACTCGGGGGTTTGCTTTTGATTTTTGTTCAAGTTTGTCTATCTCTCCTTGTATTGTTAGTAATTTTTGGTTCTTAATTTTATTTTTTCTTGACTTTTGTTGTATAAAGAAGCCTCTCACCACCGCCTTATAGGCATCCCAGACGGTTTGAGGGGCAATATTCTCCTTATCATTTAATTGGAAGTATTCTTTAGTTATCTGTTTTAGCTTTTCTATATCTTTTTCCTGCTTGATCAAATTGTTGTCCAATTTCCAACTTACTATATTTTTTCTCTTATTGATTGTCATGGTTATAGGGCAGTGATGTGAGAGATCTCTTGCCTGTATTTTTATCTCTTGTATTTTAGATGCTAAGCTTTTTGAGGCCCATACCATATCAATTCTAGTCCACAGTTCATGTCTGTTCGAATAGTAAGTGAAGTCTTTTTGAGTAGGGTTTTTTAATCTCCAAATGTCGCATAGATCAAATTCTTCCATGAACTGAAACAGATTTTTGGGGAAAGATTTTTTAACATTTTTTTTACTATTCTTTTTCGTTGATGATCTATCCATCTTACAATCCATAATGCCGTTAAAATCTCCCATTATTAACAGGTGATCAGTTTCTACTTGATTGATATTAGTTCTCAATTGTTTTACAAATTTACGTTTTGGGCCATTTGGCATATAGACGTTACATATTAGGATGGATTCATTGCCCACAAAGATTTTAACTGCAATAACTCTGCCTTCTTGGTCACTGAACTCTTTAACTGGTTTTAGTTTTTCAGTAATATATAAGGTGACTCCCCTTTTTTTCTTTTCATCTAAAGAGTGGAAAGCTTTTCCTAGTCTATTATTTGTTAAGTAATTGGCATCTTTGTTTGCAATGTGTACTTCTTGTAGCGCCGTGATATCATAGTTATTTTTCAATAAAGTGTTGAATAGTCTTTTTTTTTTAATTTTTGAGTTTAAACCGTTGATGTTATTTGTAAAAACCCTTATTGGCTCTAAGAAATTATTCATTAGTTGATCTATCACTCACTGCGTCCTCCTCCTCATCCGAAGATCCCTCCGGGTTGTCGTCTGTAAGCAGGGTAGTCTGTATTTCCTTCGGCGAATCTTGCCTTCTTTTCTTCGCTTGCTTTGGATTTTTCTCCAGGCTCGGAGGTTGTAGTTTTACTTTCTGTGACAAGTCCCTTTTTAATTTTCTGTAGAAATCGTCTGCTTTTTCCTCACTTTTAATCCACACTTTTTCTTCTTTATAGGTCAGCATCAGTCCCTCTTGCCTTTCCCATCTGAATTTAATTTGCAGACGTTTTAATTCATCTGTTAGGAAGAAATATTTCCTCCTACTATTTAGGGTAGATTGAGGGAACTCTTTGTATATCATTATTTTTTTTGTCTTTATATGTTGTTAGACAGTGTTTAGAGCCTCTGAAGACTTCTTCCTTCGTGCTTTTCTTAACAAAGTGAACAATTGTGTCTCTTGCCACTTTATTTTTTTCGCGTAGTTGGTGTGGATTCTTTGAGCGGTGTCTATTTGATCACTAGCCTCTTGTTCAGTGCATTTCAGAATCTTTGCTATGATTTGGGCAGTAATTTGTTTGATATTTTCTTTAGGTTCTTCCTGTATGTTCCTAAGCCTTAGTTGATAGTCAGTAATATTTTGCTCTAATCTTTCTTGCAACTTCTCTGCTTTATTGTTTTTAGCTTCTAGGCTCTCTATTTTCCTCTGAGTCTTCAGTTGTGATTTCTCCATTTTATCATTTTGGAGTTTTAGTCCAGAGATCTCCTGAGCATTTTTTATCACCTCTGCTTTAATCAAACTTATTTCCTCTTTAATTTCTTTTTTAAGATCTGCCATATCTTCTTGCAGCTGTTTATGTTGTGTATCTTGTTTCATGGCCATTTCATGTATTTCCTTCTGGAGTATATCCTGTTTGGATGAGATACTTTGAATTTCCCGTAGAAGGTCTTTCCAGCTGGTGTCCTCTGGGAGGGAATTCCTTCTTGGTGTTGTCTTCATATCTCTTAAGTCTTTCTCATATTTCCCTCGGAAGGTTGTCATTTTGCCTGTTGTTTGAAGTGTGGGACGTGAGTTCGAGATTCGCTATAACTTTCACCGAGTAAGGGGGCTTGGAAGGATGTTCACTAGACTTCTTTATGTTTACTTGTCAATCTGTTAGGTGTCCGTCGTTTCAGTGCTTACGGGTCGCTCTAGGCAGGTTGTTAGTCTTCACGGGGCGTCCTCCGGAATGCCTCTCTATGGTGTGTGCCCTCTAGAAGTTGTTCCCCACCGCTTCCTGCTTCTAGGAGCTAGCCGCTTCCGGGTTGAGCTGAAGACTCCTCTTCAGCTCTTCCCGGGCGAGCGTGGGTTAAAATGTGTAGCCACAACACCGCTGGTCCAAGGCTGTTTCCAAGGTCGGTCCCGTCTCTGTGCTAAATATAGTTGCCTACCGAGCTTCTTTATTATTATTTTTTTCTATGGTGGACAGTTATCTTGCTTTTCGTATTTGGTATTTGGCATTTAATATTTAATATTTATTGCCTTGCTGGTTGTAGGGTTGTAGTTTAATTGCAGGTATTTGCCGCAATGCATTCACTGCCGTAAAGATGAATAAAAAGAGTACTTCTGGTTTTATCACTTTATATTTCCAGAATCAAAGTTCTAGATAGGGTGTATCACTTTATAACTCCAAATCCCTTTATGGGGTGAGTCTCCCATGTGTTATCGGGTGGTTAAAACCATAGTCCACTCACCACTTGGCCGGTTCCTCTGTATTTATCTCTTTGTTTTCTTGTGACTCTCGAATATATTATGCTAGAAAACTGTTTAATGGATAATTGTGAAAGAAAAAACATCTCTTCCCAACTGAATTACTTCTTCCTGTACTCTCCTATCAACTTTTTGCTTGGCCATTTTATTCATCCAACAGCTTCCATCCAGAAGGGAAGTAAAAGAAAGGCTGGGTGTCCATGAATCTTGTTGGTAGTTCAAAATCTTTGGCTCTCAACCTGTGAATCCCCAGGTGTTTTGACCTACGACTCCCAGAAATCCCAGCCAGTTTACCAGCTGTTAGGATTTCTGGGAGTTGAAGGCCGAAACATCTGGAGACACACAGGTTGAGAACCACTGCTCTAAATGAAGGTAGCTTGTAGGCCAGTGGGAAGAAGGTTGTCACTCTGCCTAACAGCACCAGGCAGCAACCTGGGGGGGGGGGTGAACATTGAAGGGTTCCTACTTGTTGTTTCTGTGAGTTCCTGCAACTCAGAGACAGGTTCAGAGACAGGATTTTAGGCTTCCTCCACCCCTGAGCCAGGGGTGGAGGAAGGAACCTACAACTAGCTCAGTTCCCTAACAAGATGGCCTGAAAGATAAATGCACGTGGATATGCTGGAAAAAAATGTGAGATATATCTCCATGGTACGTATCCTCAAGCCCCTGCTTTTCATGACATTCTGCTACAGCTGGGGTCCCAAGGGTCTTATCAGTTTGAATCTATGGCTTTGAAGGGACCACATTGAGGTCCAAATTCCAGGTGATAGCAGGAGGATTCTTGAGGTAGCATGGCAAATCTGTTGGCAGAGCCGGCCCAATGTAATTTTCAAGTGTAGGCGAACAAACCTTCGGGGTGAGAAGTGCGGGACACAAGTATGGGAAATAAATAAATAAAACCAGGACAGTAAAAAAAAAACACTCAAAAACAGAGGAATTCCAGACATGAAACAATCAGGGCCAGGTAACACCTCCCAACAAAGGATCCCCCCAGGCAGGAAGCAGCCAGGCTTTGAAGATGCAAGACCATTAAAAGCTAATCAAGGTGGCCAGTTGCAACATCCACAATTGCCTCAAGCAGACAAGAGTACTTTCTCCAGGAGGCCGGGCCCAGCATGGGCCAGGAAACCGGGCGCAGCGCGGGCCGGAGGTTGGGCTCAGAGCGGGGGGGGGGTCGCTCGCTCCCTCGCACGGTGACGTAAGGCACACTGCGTGCCTTATGTCATCGCGTGAGCGAGCAACCCCCTGCGCATGTGCGGAGGGGGCCCATTGGCACAGCGCCAATCGCCCATTTCGCCAGAGGCTGCTCAATGCAGGCGCAGATCGCCAGCCAATCTGCACCTGCGTTGAGCTGCCTCCGGTGAAATGGGCGATCTGCGCGGCATCGGCGGTGCTACGGGGGCGCTGTCGATGCCTCGACAGTGCCCCTATCACCTTGGGCCCGAAGCGGCCGCTTCAGCGGCCTCTACGTTCAACCGGCCCTGTCTGTCGGACAGTGTGGGAGTCCATCACCCCATACCTCATATCACCCCCTTACCCATCCCACAGGAGAAAGCATAGAGCCCTGGCAGAAGTAGCCCTATGCTGTTTGATGGACCCCGTCAGGCTCTGTGCTTTCTGCATTCTAGGATGCTGAAATTTGTTAATGTGATTAGTTCCATAAGGTTTTCCAAATGTCCATTAATTAACTGGAAAATAAAATGTTCATGCTTTGTCGTCAGCCCTCTGCATGCATGCTTTTTGAACCCATGAATTCAGCTATCCATAGCTTGAATATATGCTCCCCGACCCCCCAAAAACACCACTGATTTTGGTGTTTTATACAAGGCACACAGTTTTCTATGCCACTATATATAATGGGACTTGAGCATCCATAGATTTTCCTGGAACCCAATCCCAGCAACTTCCAAAGGTATGCTGGATTGGTAAAAATGTTGTTTTGAATTGCAACTCCCAAATTTCCCCAACCAGGAAGGCCACTAGCTATGCTGGGTATAGAATTTTAGGAGTTACCCTCAAAGTACCTTTTCCAAACTCTTATTACAACGATGTAGTCTACCATTATCATTACTCTCCCCTCTATTACAGAGTAGTGGGTCAACTGAGATTGAGAGCAGAGCCGGTTTAACAATGAGGCGAATTAAGCAGTCACTTGGAGCGCAAAACATGCGGGGGCGCAGTTGAGACTGCTTTTTCTGTTGATTTCTTGTAAAACATGATGTTTTGGTGCTTAATTTGTAAAATCTTAATGTAATTTGATGTTTAATAGGCTTTTCCTTAATCCATCCTTATTATCCAACATTTTCACTTATCCAACGCTTTTATTTTTCAGTGATTGGTTTAGGGGGGGGGGGCAAATTCTGTTCGCCTACACTTGAAAAATACCTAGGGCCGGCTCTGATTGAGAGACAGTGGCTTGCCAAAGGCTACCCAGTGGGTTTGGAGCATTGGGAAGAACCAGCCCAGGGACATCCTGTTTTGCCACTCAGAGTCAAAGCTGCTACTCTAAGCTGGCTCCCTTTTATATACATTTAAAAGTGAAATTCATGTAGTGTACCCTGTATGGCAGGATTTGCAGGAAAATTTATTCTTGCTTCCATAGTATCCCAAGATTGAATTTGTCAAAACCTGAGAGCACAGGAATCTACCAGGCAGGTGTGCTTATGCTCAGACTGATTTTCTACTCTTCTCTTGAAGAGTGATCTATGCTATAGCACAGAAATAATATGTATATGGCTTACGCAGGATCCTACAGTCATATAATTTCTTGCTCTTGAGACCAATGCCACCAAGAAGTCTGATTTCAGATCGTGATTGTGGACTCCAAGCTTTACAAAAGGTCCCATAAATAGAATTACAGTAGTCAATAACCTGCCTCTCAGATGAAGAAATTAGTAATTTTAGCAACCTCTGAAGATGCCAGCCACAGGTGCAAGCAAAATGTCAGGAGAGACTGCTACTGGAACATGGCTATACATCCGGAAACTCATAGGAACTCAATTTTAGCAATGTCACTGAAATAAAACACTGCATAGTTTTAAAAGACTATTCGCAATTGGAGATGTAAGCCTCATCTACACAAATTATTAATATAGGGCTAGTTCAGAGCACAAATGTGAGAACTGGCTCCAAAGGCAGTCACACATATTGTCCCCAACAGTGGTGGGGCAGACTCCACATGGTACAGTCTGTCCGAGACCACATCAGTGCCATAGGACTGTCACCTTATTGTCAGAGTCACCCATAAATCCATACAAGTTCCTGAAGATTGTGGATATCCTATACTGACATTAAAAGAGATACCTGGGTAACCAGGAAGCGGGATGGCCAGGATATCTCAAGGAATTCTGCGGTTATCTGGCCGGATTCATCCCTGTTTCCCTGCAATGGATCAGGTCATACTGCCTATCCTGTGTTGAAGCCACAGGGTTAACCTACAACCAGGTTAACCTGGTTTACTCTGTGATAAGCATTGGAAATTGGAGAACATTGTGGGAACAGCCAGGAGCAATTGCAGAGTGAGTACAAGTTATTAAGCCCTTGTAGACAAAGCTTTATTCTGTGCAAAATTCACACACTGTATTCATTTCTGTGCAGAAAATTCTGCTTTGTGCAAAAATTCATGTGATTATTTTTTAGGAAAATAAAAAACCTGAATATTCAAATTCTAAATATTCTCAGAAGTCCAGGATTTTTTAATATGAAAGAAATATATTTCTTTTTATTTAAAAGGTTTTTTGAAATATTACTTCCATTCCTGAATGCTTCTCACAGTAGCTGGACAATTCAATAGACTATAATGAAAAGTTGATAGATTCATCTCAAGTGAGTTCATTTCAATAAAAACTGCTACTTTGTTTATTCTCTGAAATTGATTTCGTAATAAAAATCACTTTTATCTGGGAACAATGAAACTTGATGAAAATACCTCCAATGCCCTTTAATGTTCACTGTCACTATTATAATGATTTGGCATTAACTACCACTGTAACTTCCTATGAAATACTGTGATTTGTAATTTGGTGAGGCATCACAAGTCTGTGACACAGATTTCTGCCTAAACTGCAAATCCCAAAGCCTATAGCAGTTTCAGATGTTCAGAATTGCAAATGGGCCTGGGAAATCCTTGGAATTCAGAAATATTGTGAAGTCCTAATTCATAATTCGAAATACAAAAAAAACCCCAACAATACATACGATATAATTCTTTTTGCCCTTAAGCTCTAAGAGAGGTTTCTCTCTTTCTTTTGAAGATAACAGTTCACTTTGATTCTTAATTAATTTCAATAAAATTTAATTAGTTCATGTTGAAATCATGCATTATTTATCCTCTTGACTGTAACTAGCAATTTGGTCTCAAGGTTAAATTCTGATGTCATTATATTCATTGGGCGTTTTTCTGGTAAATGAAAATAGGACGATTTCTCCCTGGGCTGCCATTCTTGTGCCATATGGGTCAGTGACTAAATTTCCTTCAGTTTTGACATTAGTTTAAAGCTTTTATTACTGGATAATTATTACCACAGTTTATTCCAGTTGATAACATTTGGAAGACTGCTATTCACGTAGTTTAATTTGCTATGTTTGTTGTTGATGTTCAAGTAATATCTGATTTAAGACAAATACATCATAGGGTTTTCTGGGGATGAGAATGTGTGACTCACCCAAGGTCACAAAATGCGTTTTGATATCCGAGCAGGGAATTGAACCCTGGTCTCCAGAGTTGTAGTCCAATGCTCAAACCAGTACATCACACTGGCTCTCTAATTATTATTATTATTTTATTGTATGACACAGCAAACAAGATAGACATGCTGGATTTCATATCACAAAATCACAAGTCGAACACTTCCCAAGAGTTTAGGACTGTGTGATGTATTTTCGGATGATGCGCGCAGATCCCAGTAGGGTGGCCTTTTGCAGTTGACAGATCGCAATTTTGTCAATGTCTATTGTTTCCAAATGACGGCTGAGATCTTTTGGCACGGTACCCAGTGTGCCCATCACCACCGGGACCACCTGCACTAGTTTCTGCCAGAGTCTTTGAAGTTCAATCTTGAGGTCCTGATAGTGGCTGAGTTTTTCCTGTTGTTTTTCGTCAATGTGACTGTCACCTGGGATGGCAACATCAATGATCCAAACCTTTTTCTTTTCCACAACTGTGATGTCTGGTGTGTTGTGTTCCAGAACTTTGTCAGTCTGGATTCGGAAGTATCTTTGCGTGCTTATTTTCCAATACTTTTGCAGGTTTGTGATCCCACCAGTTCTTTACTACTGGGAGGTGGTACTTGAGGCATAAGTTCCAATGAATCATTTGGGCCACATAGTTGTGCCTCTGTTTGTAGTCTGTCTGTGCAATTTTCTTACAGCAGCTGAGGATATGATCAATGGTTTCATCGGTTTCCTTCCTTTCCCCGCAGGTGCCACCTTGATGTGGTGGTGGGGGGGGGGGGGCTTAACCACTCCAATGATGACTGAGGGCTGTGCTGGCGGTAACGAAACTAGTAACTACTGGCAGGTCCAACCAAGCCAGAGAGGCCTCAGCTGAGGAGTGGAACCAAGTGCACCTAACCCATTAGCATTATGGAGAATCAAACCAAAATGAAGTCTATACTGGCTCGGTCATCGCCTAGGATAAAAAGGACCATGGTGGATGCTGCTGATTCTGGACATCCATCAACAAGTGAGCTACGGAATCATCAAAACCCAAATGAACAGTCACAGAAGCGGCAAAAATATACAATGCCAGAAAACCGCACAATTATTATTGTTATTATTATTATTATTATTATTATTATTATTATTATTATTATTTCTTACCCACCTCCCCTCACAGCTCAAGGCAGGTTACAACATTACTAAAACGCATAATCAAAACACATAATCATTTAAAAACACTCCATAGATTACACATATTAAAACATATTTCCATAAAATGCATATTAAAATACACAAAACAAAAGTTGGACATAGAGTGGAAGTTTAAAATTCATCTTTAATACTATCTGGGTAGGCCTGTCAGAAGAGATACGTCTCTTGTAATAAGATTATTAGTCAAGTAACATGTGACCCTAAAAATTATAGCGGCCATCATGGGTATGTCATGGCTTCATACACATCATCCAACGGGAGGATTGACGCTCATGTCAGGGCCCTTCCATTGATGTGTAGTAAAGACCAGTCTATTTTAATAACTGAATATAGTTTACCCATGAGTTCAGAAAGAGCTACAGCAATCAAGAATCCAGCTGAAATGAAGAGTCAATGTTTATAGAAACCGCAGATATTCCCACGGATGTTAATGAGGCTTGTTCAAATGTGATTTAATTAAACTACTGCTCTTTGCTAAGATCAAAGAGTGGAGTCTTTCAAAATTACCAGCTATACCCTTGCTAACTAGCTCATAAATATCTCATGAGCAGACTACAATTCCCAGCATTTGACTTTGTGCTTGCCAACAAGTTTTATATGTTTTCAATAAAATTAAACTGCATTTCTGAGGAAGCTGTAGGTTACATTGCATCTTTGTAGAAATGCAGAGCTTCTCCGTTACATCTGAGGACCATACAGTAGTGAAAATGGGTGCTTAAGACAATAAGAACAATAAGAACAATAGCCCTATTTTCATTGACTGTGAAGATTGTGGCTTAAGTCACCAATGCAGTCCAAATGCAGTAAGATAACTAGGTCACAATGTACGAGGGCTATCCAGAAAGTAGATTACGTTTTGGAATTAAGAATGAACAAAGTATAGGAGAAAACATTTACCATATGCAGTTGAAAACCACACCCATATACCACTTCTCAACATAGTCGCCATTCAAATCTAGGCACTTATCATAGCGATGAATGAGCTTTGCAACTCCTTCCCCACAAAACTCTGCCGCTTGTGTCCTCAACCACTTGTTTCCAACAATGGGGGCATGGCTAGCAACGCAGCGTAATCTACTTTCTGGATAACCCTCGTATTACAGTGGCTCTGCCATCACTCGTGTATATGTCTATGAAGACTTGACAATGGGTCTCAAGAGAAATTAATGTTTGCCTAGGTTGGAGAGATCATTTTCTGTACAAAACAAATATATAGGCCATAACCCTAGATCAAGGCATGGGAAACATAATTCTTTGCATGTAAAATTTTGCATCTCCTCCAGCTTTCATGCCCTGGGGGCAATACCATGGTCATTTGCTATCTAGGGAAAGGTAGTGATTAGACTAGGTGGCACCCATCTTAGCTGCAATTCTGCAGCCAGGAAAGCTTGCTGAAGTAATTCCCTTGGATTTCCAGCATCTAATTTCTTTCCATATGGGAATACACCTTGATAGTTCACCTAAATAATATAATTCAATCATATTTATAGGCATTAGACCCATGGGTCTAAAAAAATACTATCAAAACTAGAGTTCTTGTACCTTTAATGAAAGTGTCAAGGAATGAGTTTAAATTGCTGTTATGTATTATACAAATAGGGGCGGTTCTAGACAGCCCTTTAATATGGGAGCAATTGTGCTTGTTAAATGTGATTGTTCCCGGATCACAGTCCACACACATCCCAGAAAATGTGTCCTTTTCAGGGGGTCCAGGGAGACAGCCCCTACCAACTCCCAAAACCCCCTTTGAAAGCCTTTAAAAATAAAATAACTTACCTGGCCACCATTAGACTGCTGCCAGAGCTTTCCTAGCACATAGGAATGACACACCAGGAGAAGGGTGGAGGAGGAAAATTGCTCCTGCCCCTCTTCTCCTAGCCCATCATTCCTATGTGCCAGGAGAGCTCTGGCAGCAGTCTAATAGTGGCCAGGTAAGTTATTTCATTTTTAAAGGCTTTTCTACGGGTTTTGGGAGGGGTGGGGGCTGTCTCGGGTTTCTTGGGCTCCAGAAGCCAAAGAAACCCAAGACAGATGTGTAGATGGGCACCAGAAGTCATGTGGCATGATTCTCGGTGCCATTTACACAGCCCCCGCAGCTTGAAAGACGCGGGTCTTTCCAGATGTCAAATTACCTCACCACAAAGCAGGTTATTCCTGCTTTGTGCTGAATGCAATCACTTTTACGTGGGCCATTATGTACACCCCATAAAAAGAACCAGGAGCTTGCACTTCTAAGAGGTTGTCTGGATGGGGCCCAGGTGGCATGCCATTTTTGTCAAACATTAAATGCATGAGTAACAGCTCCAAGAGCAATTTAAACAACCAAGGTATTATCATCATCATCATTATCATCATCTTGATATCTTTTTGCAAAAAGAAAGTGGGGATTGATTGCAGGTGCAAGGGTTTATATCAGGCATGAGCAAATATTTTTGCCTTAGGGCTGCATTGTGGTCCCGATGGGGAGGGCCAGGCCAGGAGGGAGGAAGGCCGGGCACACACTGGGTGGGGAGAGCCTGGGAAAGGATGGGGCCAGGAGAGGGCAGGGCAGAGCCCAGGCCATCCTCGGGTTGTCCACACAGCATAAGGATGGGGCTGCTCATCCCATCCTTATACTGGGAGGAAGGCGGGACACTTGATGACTGCCCCGATCCTCCTTCCCCTCCTCCTCCCCCAATCCTCAGGCTGTCCTCTTGACATTATGCTGGGTAGACACCAAGACAGGTGGCAGCTGAGTGTGCTCCAGAGAGCTCTCAGCTGACACATGCCTTCCTTGAGTCGTTCTCCCAGCATAAGAATGGGGTCACTTGCACTGTCCATGTCCCGGTAGGAGGGTGAGACACACAGTGGCTAAGAGCACTCCAGAGGCCTCTCAGCTGCTACGTGCCTTCCTCTCCCATCTTTTTAGCAAAAGGACACAGCGGGCCATCATGTCCTTATGCCAAGTAGGCAAGGAAAATAAGGCGGGCCTGAGGTAAGTGCCCAGGGGGCCGCATCCGGCCCCTGGGCCTTAGTTTGCCCATGTCCGGTCTATATGATGTAATATGAGAGTCACACAGGAAAAAATTGTTATCAGAAATATTCATTAAATGGGTATCTTGAAAAAAACTTCCACTGCTTATCTCAATACCCAAACACATTCATAGCAAGAAAGATGATCCTTTTAGATAGACCTTAACTTTTAAAGATGAAATTAATAACATCCACTGTCGTCTTTTAAATATGTCTGTTATCACATTATCGGTTTATATATAAATGTGGCTTGATGCTGTCATATAAGTAATTTCTGAAGCTGCTAGAGTCTTTTGATGCCAAAAATGGAGAGCAAATAAATCGAAGACAGGAATAACAACCACAATATGGTGAAGCATTTTTACCTGTTGTGGTAGAGTCTTCGAGTAGAGATACTACCAGTTGTGTTAGGAGAGGAAGGAAAACTACTCGTGAGCAAGACTCCGATGAGGAGCAACAAAGGAAGAGAATCCAGGAAATACTTTTCGAACCCACTGATGATGATTCCTTTGAGGGTTTCGAAGAGGATTATGGGGCTGGGAGTCAGGAGGATGGGATATCGGACTCTGGGGGTAAAGAGATGGATTGGACTAGGATTCAAGAGATCCGGGATGTTTGTGAAGAACTCACAAGCAGTGGTACGTTTGAGGGATGGCACAGAGAAGATACAGCTGGATCCTGGGGAGTTATGGGTTTGGATAGAAGGTGGACTGGCTGGAGAGATCGTAGAAGGTCAGCAGCTGGAGGTGGGTATGATGGGGCGTTGGGCAACTCCAGTTCCGATGAGGATTTGCGGCAACAAGGTTCAGCTGTGGATAGGGCGTTAGCTGGCTCAAGTTCTGAGGAGGACTTGTAAATAAAAGTAAGTTTGTTGCTAATGTAACCTTGCAATCGGCAAGGTGTTTGTTGGCCGCTTTCGGGATCTCTGTTTTAGAAGACGTGTTTGGAAGACTGCTTTGAGACCTGCTGGTTTGCCTCCGTCGCTTTGGCTCTTTATGTTGACCTTGTACTGGAATTCGGTGATTGAGACTTCTCCCTAAGAACGCGGACTGGAACTGGGTGCTTGTGACTTCTCCCTAACGACACGGACCGGACGTGGCGGCTGTGACTTCTCTTTTACAACGTGATTTGGCTTCACAATGACATTCTGGGGCATGGTGTGCCCGCTGGTCGCTGTGGGTTGTTGCTGGTTGCTTTCTTCCGTTTGCTAAGCTCCAACGAGTAGGTGGAGCGAGTTTCCAGTCCTTTCAGAGTAGTTTGTTTTAATCCGGATTATTTCCCAGGATAATCCAGATTACATCCCGAGTTCGGGTTTTTTGAGTTCTTGTTGGACATTGTTATTTCACACTAAAGAGAAAGTGTTTTGAGCCCTTTTTTGGTTGTTTTCTAGGCTCTTTTGTGTTGTTTCACAATAAACTGAGTTATTTACATTGGCTGGCGTCTGACTTGTAACATCACCAATTGATGAAAGCCTCTAAAGTGTTAACATCTACAAGTCCTATAGAAATAAATGCTAATATTAACAATAATATAAAAATGTTTCAGCCTTGGGTTAGATATTCTCTGTCAACAGTATTGAAAATGGCTTTGCCACCAGTGAAGCACTTTTCCAGCAACACCACCAACAATAATTATACACCCGAGGAGGCACAGCTATCGGTTGACACTCCATGTATCAGAGAAGAATACAGCAAACACAAAGGGTACGGTAAGTTTATTCAAGCACCGGTTGGCATTGGCTGTGTTCCCAGGGACTTGAGATGTCATCAAAGAGAACAGTCTTTTATGTAAAGAAGCAGTGACCCTTAGAGTAAACTTTCCTAACATATCATGGCACATGGTGTGCCATTGTATCCATATTACTCAGGGAGGGGAAAACATCTGCTTTACCAGGCAGGGAGGGGAGTTATAGTGTCGAATAATTGTTTCCAGGATGGATTCCATAAACAACACTTTCACTTTGGAATAAGCCGACGTTAGTCCAGGCGGCTCTTTTGCTGTTATCCTGTTCCTGCAATTCCTTTGGTTTCAGTATTTACAAAGCTCTACCAGAACAAGGCCTCATTATTCATTTAAGCAGGACGTGCCCTGATAGCATATTTTTAGCTTCAGAATGGTAGGCTGTTGTAGCAAGGAAACACCCATCCAGGCCTTATCTGAACCAACTGCAATCAATAGAAGTTTTCCTCTCAGAAGGAGTGGGTTTTGCCTGACGTTTTTATCTTGTACAGTGCATAATCGAAATGTGCTTTCACAGGTACAAGTTTATAAACTAACCTTTTGTAAGCTTGACAAGGTACGTTCTTTACACTAGATAACAAAAGAATGAGATCTTCCCAGTTCCTCATCATCCTGAGCTTTTACTGAATCAATTCTCGATGATTTGAGAATTGATTCAGTAGGAGAGAAAGCTTCTCTCACAGCAACCCAATTCTCAATGATGTTGCTGCATACAATCAAGCTAATACAGTCGATCCTCTGCATTCATAATAATAATACATTTTATTTATTACCCACCTCTCTCGATGTGTCAAAGCAGGGTAAAACAAAGTCAAAAACATATAAACATGTATATCAAATAAATTATATAGATAACTCCATTATTTTATTTATTTATTTATTTATTTATTTATTTATTTTTATACCGCTACTCCCAGTTTGGCTCGGAGCGGTTTACAGAAATAGATTAAAACAATACACTTAGCTTTAAAATAACAATAAAAACAACAATAAAAACAACAATAAAAACAACAATAAAAACAACAATAAAAACAACAATAAAAACAGACGTAGCCCCAAGTCTTTCACCCATTGAAAGCTTGTCGGAAGAGCAAGGTTTTGCAGGCTTTCCGAAAGGCAAGTAGGTCTCGGATAGTTCGAGTTTCAACTGGCAAGGCATTCCATAAATTAGGTGGGATTATGGGCACAGTATCACCACAAAAGTGAGAAATTGTGAACATAAACATGGAATTTGTTTCCAAAAGGTACCAAAATTTAAAACAGTGGTTCCCAACCTTTTTTTGACCAGGGACCACATGACCAGGGACCTCTTAACCAGGGACCACTCTCCAACATTAGTACCAAAAGAGTTACAAATCAGTTTTTCATCAACTTTAGAATTGTTTTGGTTATTTAGGGTGCTAATTCAGAAAACTGCATTGGATAAACTACATCAGCTCTAGATTCTGATACAAAACATATGCCATCCAGTCACCATCTGTTCATCCACAGAAAAACATATTTAATAATCTAGAGCTGATGTGGTCTATCCCATGCTATTTTCTGAATCAGCACCCCAAATAACCCCAGGAACAAGACTAAAAATGAAGACACCAAGGCACCCCCGCTTCCAGGTATGCCTTGGTGTCTTCGGCTCCGCTCAAGGGGAAGGAAGAGGAGAAGCAGCAGTCAGGAGGCTTGTTGTTGCACTTTTCATGGGTAGTCAGCCTCTCCTCGCCTGATATCCCCGTTGCCTCAGCACTATAAGAGGGTTTTGCAAGAACAGTTGCTCTTGTTGCAACGGTGTAGTAACTGTGAGGCCGCGGACCATATTTTAGTTCTTGGGGACCACTGGTGGTCTACAGACCCCAGGTTGGGAACCACTGTTTTAAAACAATGAAAAATGAATTATATGTGGCAGTACATTGTTGGCTAGAAAAAGAATATTATGCATGGAGTAAAACTACCAAAATGTGTCAAATCACTTCGACACAGGCCTTGGAATATTGCATTTTATAACAAAAAAATGCATATCATCAGCAATTTTTTTCCTGATTAAATGAAAAATTGTTCAGGTAGATTTGGTACCTTTTGGAAACAAACTCCACGAATGGACACTTTTCTGTAATATCTAGATGCTCCAGAACAGTGGTCCTCAACCCGGGGTCCCAATAAGTTTTTGGCCTTTAACTCCCAGAAATCCTAGCAGTTGGGATTTTTGGGAGTTGTAGGCCAAAAACATCTGGGCACCCCAGGTTGAGAACCACTGCTCTAGAATTACTCAGCAGAATTTGACCATAGAGTCATACCATAGATTTTCAGAGAGAATAGGTTAATCGAATCAATGAATAATCAATTCCAAAAAAAGACAAATCAACAAATATGGAGGGTCAACTGCATTTAAAGCAATTCTTACAGGCTAACCCAGGGATACACCCTTTCTGGGAGTTCTAGAGATGCATTGCTATTCCAAAACAATACCTTGCTGCCACCAGCAACAGCAAATAAAAGTAACTCATATTAAAACAGGGGTCAAAAAAAGTGGGCTGGGGTCACATGCACCATGACGTCCCCTTTTCTATTACCATTCCCAAAATCTGGAAGAGATTTTCAGAAAATCAACCAAAAACTCCAGAAAAAATTCAAATTGCCACAGAAATGGTGGTTCATAGAATGTTGTAGTTGAGCTAATTTTAGCATCCACTATCCCCCAAATGCTCCAAAGGGACCAAAACCAGAAGCTGCATTACATTAATTCTGGCTCTCTAAGTTGAGATGTTGCAACATTTGACCCAACATGTGTATAGACAGACATGCCTATGTACATTAAGTACTTTGAGCCACCTTGGGTCCCATGCTGGGGAAAAGCTAGGATATCAGTGAAATAAATGAATCTAGCGCAGCGGGTTAAACTGCCATCTACAGAAGATCTTGCCGACCGGAAGGTTGGCAGTTCAAGCCATGGGTCAGGGTGGGCTCCCACCGTCAACCCTAGCTTCTGCTTACCTAGGCGTTTGAAAACAGCAATGTGAGTAGATAAATAGGTACCGCTTTGGCGGGAAGGTAAAAAGCGCCTCTGAAAAACATGCCAGCAATTCGATCAGGAAGGTGTCCATGGACAACAGGCTCCTTGGCATGGAAAATGAAACAACAGCACCTCCCCATGGCCGAGTCAAGCACAGCCTCCAGATGCCAGAGATGAAAAAAGAGGGAATACCTGTTTATGTACTGTATGTCTTTGTTGTCAATTGTATAATTACATTGAATGTTTGCCATATATGTACCCTGTAATCTGCTATGAGTCCCCTTAGGGAGATACAGTGGAATATAAATAAAGTATATTATTATTATTATTATTATTATTATTATTATTATTATTATTATTATTGTATGACACAACAAACAAGATAGATATACTGGATTTCGTATTATTATTGTTGTTATTTTATTATGACACAGCAAACAAGATAGCTATGCTGGATTTCGTTTCACAAAATCACAAATCGAACACTTCCCAAGTGTCTAGGACTGTGTGATGTATTTTCGGATGATGCGCGCAGATCCCAGCAGGGTGGCCTTTTGCTGTTGGCAGATTGTAATTTTGTCAATGTCTATTGTTTCCAAATGCCATCTGAGATCTTTTGGCATGGCACCCAGTGTGCCCATCACCACCGGGGCCACCTGCACTGGTTTCTGCCAGAGTCTTTGAAGTTCAATCTTGAGGTCCTGATAGCAAGTTTTTCCTGTTGTTTTTCGTCAATGCGACTGTCACCTGGGATGGCAACATCAATGATCCAAACCTTTTTCTTTTCCACAACTGTGATGCCTGGTGTGTTGTGTTCCAGAACTTTGTCAGTCTGGATTCGGAAGTCCCACAGTATCTTTGCGTGCTCATTTTCCAATACTTTTGCAGGTTTGTGATCCCATCAGTTCTTTACTGCTGGGAGGTGGTACTTGAGGCATAAGTTCCAATGAATCATTTGGGCCACATAGTTGTGCCTCTGTTTGTAGTCTGTCTGTGCGATTTTCTTACAGCAGCTGAGGATATGATCAATGGTTTCATCGGTTTCCTTGCACAGTCTGCATTTTGGGTCATCAGCTGATTTTTTGATCTTGGCCTTAATTGCATTTGTTCTGATTGCTTGCTCCTGGGCTGCAAGGATCAGGCCTTCTGTCTCCTTCTTCAGTATCCCATTCGTGAGCCAGGGCCAGGTCTTCTCCTTATCAGCTTTTCCTTCAATTTTGTCAAGGAACTTTCCATGCAATGTTTTGTTGTGCCAGCTGTCAGCTCTAGTTTGTAGTGTGGTTTTCTTGTACTGATTTTTTGTCTGCTGTGCTTTGAGGAGTTTCTGATTTTTGACTTCAATCAAAGCAGGTTCTTCACTTTGCTTTACATATTCTGCAAGGGCATGTTCTTCTTCGTTGACTGCTTGTTTTACTTGTAAGAGTCCTCTGCCCCCGATCTTCTAGACAGATATAGCCGGTCAACATCACTGCGAGGGTGCAGTGAATGATGAATGGTCATGAGTTTTCTTGTTTTTCTGTCCAAATGTCCAGTTCTGCCTGTGTCCAATTTATAATGCCAGCAGTATATCTTATGGCAGGTATGACCCAGGTGTTTATGGCCTTGATGGTGTTGCCTCCATTGAGCTTGCTTTTGAGAATTTTTCTGACCCTTTATGTGTATTCTTTGCTGACCACAGTTTTCACATGTTCATGCTTGATGTTGTCCACCTGAAATATGGCCAGATATTTATAGGCCTCTGGCTGGTGGCACTTTATTGTTTGGCCATTAGGCATATTTATGCCCTCACTTTCACTTTATTATTATTATTATTATTATTATTATTATTATTATTATTATTATTATTAATAATAATAATAATAATAATAATCTGCTTTACTCCCTCACAGTACCCAAAGTGGCTTACAACATATTAAAATCACGTAAACAGCAATCGGAATACATCAATACTAAATGTATTTATTTTGTATCAAAAGCATTGCATAAATCAGTATAAAAATGATAAAAATAGAAGGAGCACAAGTGCCTAAATATCCTTTGACAAAAAACGGGCAACAGTGACCACATTGTCTGTATCCTCAAACAATTCTTCCCCTGTGATCCCGGCCATGAAAGCCTTCGGCAACAAATTCTTCCTCTGTACATGAGGCAGGACATTGAGGAGAAGCATACAGATGCGGAGTTGTCTGTTCTGCTCCACAGTCGCACAAGGTGGAGGATTCTTTTAGGTAGTGCCGTTTTGCCATCCCCACTTCTGAGTCTGTTCAGGGACTTCCAAGTTGCCCATTCTTGGTTTGCCCCTGGAGGCAGACCCTTTTGGGGGGCCATCCAATTGGGATTTCCTGGTTTAGTTGCCCAGAGGGATACCCTTGCTGTTGCTGGGGGAATATTAAGAGGAGTGGCAGTTCTCATGAAGCTTTTTCTTGATTTGAGTCTACTGGGGGGAAGATGATAACCATGCAGAACATGGCTTTCACAGTTTTCAACCTTATTTATCTCAATTTATTATTTATCAATAATAAATATAAGCATCATAAAATAAACAAACTATGGTCTTCATCACATGGACACCCCCCCCCCCCCCGCCAGTGACATTTCGCCAGCAAAATGGCAGGGATGAGGGACCGACTGTCACTCCGTCCACCACTCCCCATCACATGGGAGAAGCAACACTGAAATTGTGTGGATCCATGTTGGCTCCATTGGAGCACAACACAAGCAGGCTCCTGAGCTTGGAGAGAAGCTTCCTAGGATGCTTCCACTCCGGTGGTGCGTAGGATCTCTTCTGGAAGTCCAGCAACATCGTGTGATGAGTAGAGTACCCATCCATCACTGGACTGGCGAGGAAGTGTCCTAGGATGCTAAAAATGCCCCGTATAATGAAGTCATATGAGTGAAGATTTATATTTCAAGTGGCATCTAATGCAGTTGGGCAGCTATGTCTTCCATTGTTTAAACAGGTTTCTAGACCTTATGGTTGTTGTAACTTGGGCATGTGTCTACAAGTTAAGGTCTTCTTTGGTACCAGCATTCAGTGGAAGACAGTCCAAGTGTTATGTGATGCAGATAGGGCAAGTCCCAGCAGGACTGTCGCTGGCACCAGTACAACACAGGAGTGTCTAAACATGGTCTGAAAAAGCAGGCCTGCGCAGATGCTCTGCAACTAGGGCAATCTAAATAAAAGGTCAGGTACACAAGCCAGGACAAGAGCCAGAAAGTCTTCCCAAAGGAGGCTGTTAGAGAGAGGCAGGAAAGAAGGAAGCTGCAAGACAGACAAGCAGGCACAAAGGAAAAAGGAGTCATGGAAACCAGACAGACAACTCCAAGTTTTGCTCAGGCATAGATCTGTAGCTGGCCCAGAAATATTTGTAGGCGATATTGATGCAGGGCTGAACATGTAATTTCTTTAGGCAAATTATAATGCTCCCATCTACCCCTTGTACCCCCATCTACCCCTTTTCAGGCCTTATCCTCTGCTAGGAAGTTTGCTATTGTGCTGAATTCTTTCTCACTCTCATCAGAATCAAGCTAATTTGCTGCATAGTGAATAATAACATTTTATTTAGCACTAGCTGTGCCCGGCCACGCGTTGCTGTGGCGAAGTATGGTGGTATGGGAAATAAAGTATTGAGGAATTGGTGGTAGTTAAGGTAAAGGTAAAGGTTTTCCCCTGACGTTAAGTCCAGTCATGTCTGACTCTGGGGGTTGGTGTTCATCTCCATTTCTAAGCCAAAAAGCCGGCATTGTCCGTAGACTCCTCCAAGGTCACGTGGGATGACTGCATGGAGCGGTGTTACCTATTGATGCACTCACATTTGCATGTTTTTGAACTTCTGGGTTGGCAGAAGCTGGGGCTAACAGTGGGGGTTCTTTCCGCTCCCCAATTCAAACCTGCGGCCTTTCGGTCCAGAAGTTCAGCAGCTCAGCGCTTTAACACGCTGCACCATCAGGGGATATTATTTCCTAAAGGTTTTAGCTGGCCCTGATTGTTTCCTTTGTGGAATTTACAATTTCCCTGCTTTCAGACTGTTGGTTTTTATTTACTGTCCTGGTTTTAGAGATTATATTGTTGTGCATTATTCTATCCCAGTAATTATTTCATATTAAAGTAGAATCTCACTTATCCAACATTCGCTTATACAATGTTCTGGATTATCCAACGCAGTCTGCCTTTTCATAATCAATGTTTTTGTAGTCATTGTGATATTTTAGTGGTAAATTTGTAAATACAGTACAGTAGAGACTCACTTACTCAACATAAACGGTCCGGCAGAATGTTGGATAAGCAAATATGTTGGATAATAAGGAGGCATTAAGGAAAAGCCTATTAAATATCAAATTGGGTTATGATTTTACAAATGAAGCACCAAAACATCATGTTAGACAACAAATTTGGCAGAAAAAGTAGTTCAATACGCAGTAATGCTATGAAGTAATTACTGTATTTCTGAATTTAGCACCAAAATATCACGTTATATTGAAAACATTGACTACAAAAATGCGTTGGATAATCCAGAACATTGGATAAGCGAGTGTTGGATAAGTGAGACTCTACTGTAATTACTACATAGCATGACTGTGCATGAAACTACTTTTTCTGTCAAATTTGTTGTATAACATGATGTTTTGGTGCTTAATTTGTATAACGATTACCTAATTTGATGTTTAATCAGCTTTTCCTGAATCCCTTCTTATTATCCAACATATTCACGTATCCTGCCGGCCTGTTTATGTTGGATAAGTGAGAGTCTACTGTATATTGATAATCTTATATGATCTGCTTAGAACTGGATTATATGAGGCCCCTTCTTCACAGCTGTATAAAATGCACACTGAAGTGGATTATATGGTAGTGTGGAGTCAAGGTAATCCAGGGCAAAGCAGATAATATTAGATTATAAATGGGTTATATAGCTGTGTAGAAAGGCCTTGAGTCTACACTGCCATATAATCCAGTGCAAATTAGATAATCTGTGGAAGAAGCCTAAGTGAGGCCTAAATCTGCCTGTCCCCTAACTGAACCCTGGCTGTCCCTTGGCTGAATTGGTTGCTAGGAGACGAAGTGGGCAGAGATTAGCCCTCTAAACTGGCAGCAATTGGATAAAAACAATTATTGTTCTCCCTCTAATTAGGACTTTATTTTTCTTTTCTTTTTGTTGTATCAACCTAGAGGCGTGGATTATGGGTTGTGTTGCCAAATTTTGAGGTTGGGGGGCCTGTAGTTTTGTTGTTTTGTGAGTTGCCGTGATGCCATCACTCATTTATATATATAGATTAGTATCTTTTCTAATGAGTCATGTTGTCTCATTATGTGTTCAAAGTATAATGGCCAAAGGACCTCATCAGATAAGAAAAGGGAAAGCAGGGGATAGCGGGGGATAATGGGGGACAGCAGAGGGAACCGTCTCATACTGTTTCCTCCCATCAAGGTCCACCTTCTCCCTTCCTACATCTTTTCCTCTTCCCACACCTTATCTGACTCCACAAAAGACACTCTGGGTTCAGTTTCTCTATGCTATGAAAACGGAGCCCCATGGAGTCTATGATGGACTCTGTGGGACTCCATTTTGACAGCATAGTGAAACAGGGAGAAGACAAGGAGAAGAGGGTCCCTGATGAAGTTGTTCGTTTAGTCGTTTTGGTTTCTAGTGATAGTTCAGATTTAATTTGCTCTTGAACTCAGCAATTTGTCTCCGGCTGTCCATTATATCTGTACTATTCTCCTGCTGTACCACATTACAATTGAGTTCATTCACTTCCTGTCTAGTCCTGACTAATGGCTGATACTTATCCTGACGTTACTGATACATTTTTCTAGGGATAAAATGGGGAAGATCAACCCACTTAAATTACTGCTGGATATAAATGCAATTGACAGATAAACAAGTTTCGGAGTTTACATATTCTTGCTTTGGCCCATTTTTGAGCATCCTGGGAATCTGTAACTTGGATGTAGAAAACTAATGTATGACATAATCTATATCTATATATCTTTCTGATTGGCTGCCACTTCCACAGGCCACTGAGACCGCCTGGAATGATGGACCTGGCCCAAACTTGGCACGCATAATGTCCTGGTGCCATTTTGGGGAGGATGGACCATGAATGATGAGATTTGCAGTACTTTCAAATGCTTCTGCTCCCACAGACCACTGTTACTCCAACCAATGACAGATCAGGGCCAAACTTGGCACACATACCCCATATGACCCACTTTATGTCCTCGTGCAGTTTGGGGGAGGATGGACCAAGGATGATGGGATTTGCAGTAACTTCATACTTCCTGAGACCACTGCAACTGCCAAGAATGACATAATTGAACCACACTTGGCACACATATCCCATATGATACACTTTACATGCTGTAGCTGTTTGGGAGAGGATGGACCAAGGATTATGGGATTTCCAGTACCTTCAACAAAATCACCTCCCACAGACCTCTGTGACACCCACAAATGATGGAACTGGACAAAACGTGGCACACAGATGGAATGTGGCCCACTTTACACCCTAGTGTAGTGTGTGTGGGACCATGGATGATGGGATTTGCAGTATCTTCACTCACTTCCCAAGACCACTGTAACCCTCACCAATGACTGATCAAGATGATGGGACTTGCAATACCTTCACTCACTTTCTGAAAGCACTGTGACTCCCACCAATGATGAATAAGGACCAAACATGGCAGACAGAGTCCTCATGACCCACTCTATATCCTGGTATGGTTTGGAAGAGTTTGGACCATGGATGATGGGACTGGCAGTATCTTCACTCATTTCCTGAGACCACTGTGACTCCCACCAATGTCTGATCAAGGCCAAACTTGACACATACGGTCCCCATGACCTACTTTACATCCTGGTGATGTTTGAGGGGGATGGACCATGGACGATCGGACTTGCATATGTGAGTTGTAGTTCACCCGCACCCACTGAACCCCGCTGACACTGGATTTAGACTACACTTGAAACACAGGCAAACAAGGCTTTTCTCAAATGACCTGGGCACCACCGAGTCCCCAAGCTAGTTAAATATAAAAAGCCATATGTGTGTACGTGTCTTCAAGTTACCTGTTGAATTATGATAACCCTGGGAATTTCATGGAGCATTTTCAGGCAAGAAATACTCAAAGGTAGTTTTGCAAGTTCATATATAGCCTAAACTACTTGATTTTCATTGGTGTCTCCTATCTAGATACTAACCAAATTTGGCTCTGCTTAGCAGCCAATATCAGGTGGCATCTGGTTCTTTGAGAGTATATAATTTGCATTCTGATTCCACAGCTCAGTAAAAGAAATATGTGAATATATGCAAAGAGTGTGTTTCAATTAGTTTTTCAGTCACATAAAAAATGCCACTGATACCATCAAATGAATGGGATGAAATACCTGAGTAATGGGCAGGGCTGTGTATTCCGAAATGGCTGGCTACATTTTTTTTTATCTCCCCTGTTTTATTGGCTTCTATTAGTGAAGTGTTTGTATGCTACCCTCTAGGCACAAATTATTGTTCTAATCAGAGCTATAAAACACCGAAACTTCAAAGATATTGGGCAAGGATCTGGCTGGATGCCTTGCTCTTTTCATCAACTTGCTTTGCCTGTAATTTCTCTGAACTAGACCTCTCCTATTTCTTCACACTGCCTTCCTTACCAAGAAAGCTCTGGAATCGTTGTACTCTTCACTGGTGCTGCTTGACTTGACCTCATTTGTGTTTGGCAGTCTCTGTCAGAAAAAAAAATGCAAAGCCTAAGAAACTCGGTGTTGCTATAAACACCTCAGACCAACAAACACAACGGAGGAAAACACTGCATGATATTGGCCAGGAATGTAAATATGATGACTTGCAGACACAATTCCTCCCTGGAGAACTCAGAGAACTCCCTGAAAACAATCTGGATCACAATGTTATTTGACAACATGAGGCTGGGGTCCTCAGGCTGCATCTACACTGTAGAATCAATGCAGTTTAACACCAACTGCCATGGCTCAATGCTATAGAATCATGGGAGTTGAAGCTTCGAGAGGTGCTGGCATTTCTTACTGTGATGGGTAAAGACTTCATTTTTAGAGGTTACCTACACAAATTAAAAATATGGATTCATCTCAAACCAGCACAGGCTATCTTCACATAGTGACTTCTGAGGAGTAGCCCGAGTTTTCTGCCCTAAACTTAACTTTGCTCCGATTTAGGCAAAGTCAAAGGGTAATCTGACATTTTCAGGAACATCTACATCAGTGGTTCCCAAGCTGTAGACCACGGCCTAGAAGTGGGTCAAGAGAATGAAAATCTGGTCCGCGAACCTCTTTCCTCTTTATTTATTTATTTTATTAATTTATTTCTGCTCCTTTCTGCAGAGCTGACCATTGCATTGGATAAACCATGTCAACTCTAGATTATTAAATATGGTTTTCTGTGGGCAAGCAGATGGCGACTACCAGTGGCATATGTTCTGTATCAGAAACTAGAGCTGATGTGATCTATCCAATGCAATTTTCTGAATCAGCACCCCAAATAACCAAACCAAATCTAAAGTTGACCAAAAACTGATTCGTAACCCTCTTGGTACTAATGTTGGAGAGTGGTCCCTGGTCAAAGTGGTCCTCGGTCAAGTGGTCTCTGATCAAGTGATCCCTGGTCAAAAAAAGGTTGGGAACCACTGATCTACGTGATTCACAGTCTATTTCAGCCTGATCCACTGTCCAGGTAATACAGTGGAAGGGAATGGTTCATTCCAGTGTCTCTGCGACCTCTCCACACCAGCCAGAGAGTTTGCTGCTAATGCCTGGCCATCACATATACTGATATCAGAATGGGACTAAAGTAAAGACACAATACCTAAACACAATAAGACATTAAACTAAGATTAAAAGCTAAAACTATAAATACAAATTAACTAATACTCTAAACCTTAACTAAAACACTAAGGAACTCTGAGCTCTCCCTCTTCCTCCCCACCATTCAAACTGTAATAAAAAAAAAGAAAATCTGGAAAAAAGATTATTTTGCCATTACAGATCTACCTAAGTAAAAGTTACTAAGGTTATTTGACTTAATACACATAACCACAAAGTATTACATTGTTAGATTGCTTATCACCGAGAAAGCCTATAAATGCTTCCAATTTTTATCAAAAGAATTCAACTCATCAGTTGTCTTATCTTTTTAAAATTGTGTTAAAATCGCAATTTGGGCAAAATCTGCAACCTTAACAATCCAGTCTCCCATTGGTGCTTCAGTTTGTTTCCAGGATTAAGCAAATAGTATTCTTGCCATTGAGCCCCAGTGGCGAAGTGGGTTAAAGGACTGAGCTGCTGAACTTGCAGACCAAAAGGTCCCAGGTTCAAACCCCAGGAGCGACGTGAGCGGCCGCTGTTAGCTCCAGCTTCTACCAACCTAGCAGTTCGAAAACATGCCAATGTGAGTAGATCAATAGGTACTGCTCCGGCGGGAAGGTAACCGTGCTCCATGCAGTCATGCCGGCCACATGACCTTGGAGTTGTCTACGGACAACGCCGGCTCTTCGGCTTAGAAATGGAGATGAGCACCAACCCCCAGAGTCGGTCACGACTAGACTTAACATCAGGGGAAACCTTTACCTTTGCCTTTATTCTTGCCATTGCTATTATGTATATAAAAAGTTATCTCTCTTTACTATCCATAATATCCATTTTAAAAAATTGCAAAAGCTACTTTAATCTTTTTTAAATTAACATATAAATCTTACTAGTTTTTCACTTTCTCGCAAGTCCACCAAATGTGCAGAATGACCTCTCCTTACCTGAATAATCCTTACATTGATTTAAAACATTTGTAGACATTTTTGATAGTTTGCTGGAGTTAAATACAATCTATGCACCATTGTATTTCTGATCAATCACTGCACAAGGTAAATTTTATCTCTTTAATCCGGATTTTCCCATACATCCATTGGAACATTATGCCCCAAATGTTGGGCCCACCTTGTCAGGTGATCTTACAGGTTCATCTTCTGTCTCCAATTTTCAAAGGTGTTTATACACTTTTTGAATTTAATGATCATAATTTTTCCACAATTCTAAGTAAAATACATTTTCATCAGCTTCACTAGCTAGTTCGTTCTTACCTTGATTAAATCTCTCTTTGAGTTGCAAATAAGAAAACAAATTGAAATCTTTATCTTTCTTTGCAGACCATACTTCTTGATTGGAAGTGGAGAGGCAGAAAGGATATCATGATTGTGCTGCGCAGGGGGCTAGCGCTGTGGATTAAACCACCAGCTACAGAAGATCTTGCGGATCAGAAAGTTGGTAGTTCAAGGTGCAGGTGAGGTGACCTCCTGCCATCAGCCTAGCTTCTGCCTACCTAGCAGTTCAAAAACAGCAATGTGATTAAATAAATAGGTACTACTTTGGCACAGTGTTGTTGAAGGCTTTCATGGCCAGGATCACAGGGTTGTTGTGTGTTTTCTGGGCAGTATGGCCATGTTCCAGAAGTATTCTCTCCTGACGTTTCGCCCACATCTATGGCAGGTATCCTTAGAGGCTGTGAGGTATATGGAGAAACTTACTTACTTACTTACTTAGGCGATCCCTCGTAGTTTGAGGATGATGGTCTTCCAGTCATGGGGTCTTGAGAGTGGGTTCTTAGGTGGCTGAAGAGACCTATTCTTGATCTGCATGTTCTCCCGCAGTGAGGACATCGGTTTCCAGATGGAAGGCGGTTCTGGTCAGGGTTGGCTTGACGGGCCTTCCTCTTGGCACGTTTCTCTCTTAAGCCCTCCATTCGTGCCTCTTCGAACTCCACAGCACTGCTGGTCACAGCTGACCTCCAATTAGAGCGCTCAAGGGCCAGGGCTTCCCAGTTCTCAGTGTCTATGCCACAGTTTTTAAAGATGGCTTTAAGTCCATCTTTAAATCTCTATTCCTGCCCACCAACATTACGTTTACCGTTCTTGAGTTCGGAGATGGTGATCGGGCATTCGGACAACATGGCCAGTCCAGTGGAGTTGATGGCGTAGGAGCATCGCTTCAGTGCTGGTGGTCTTTGCTTCCTCAAGCATGCTGACATTTTTCTGCCTGTCTTCCCAAGAGATTTGCAGGATTTTTCTGAGGCAACAGTGATGGAAATGCTCTAGGAGTTGAGTGTGACGTCTGTAGACGTCCATGTTTCGCAGGCGTAGAGCAGGGTTGGGAGGACAATGGCTTTATAAACATTTTTATGGAGAAACTAAGCAAGGAAGGTTTATATATCTGTGGAAGATCCTGGGTGGGGAAAAGAAATCTGGCCTGTTGAAGGCCAGTGTGAATGTTGTAATTAATCACCTCAATTAGCATTAAATGGCCTTCCTAGCCAAGCACATCCTCCAGATGTTAGAGATGAAAAAAGAGGGAAGCCTTGCCTCTGTTTATGTACTGTCTATCTTTGTCAATTGTATAATGGCATTGAATGTTTACCATGTATGTACCTGTGATCCACTGTGAGTCTCCTCAGGGACATAGAGCAGAAAATAAATAAAGTATATTGTTATTGAAGGAGCCCCGGTGGCGAAGTGCGCTAAAGCACTGAGCTGCTGAACTTGCAGACCGAAAGGTCCCAGGTTCAAATCCCGGGAGTGGCCACTGTTAGCTCCAGCTCCTGCCAACCTAGCAGTTCGAAAACATGCCAATGTGAGTAGATCAATAGGTACCGCTCCGGCGGGAATGTAACGGTGCTCCATGCATTCATGATGGCCACATGACCTTGGAGGTGTCTATGGACAACGCCAGCTCTTCGGCTTAGAAATGGAGATGAGCACCAACCCCCAGAGTCAGATATGACTGGACTTAACGTCAGGGAAAACCTTTACCTTTACCTATATTATTATTGTTATTATTATTATTATTATTATTATTATTATTATTATTATTATTATTATTATTATTATTATGACACAGCAAACAAGATAGATATGCTGGATTTCATATCACAAAATCACAAGTCGAACACTTCCCAAGTGTCTAGGACTGTGTGATGTATTTTCGGATGATGCGTGCAGATCCCAGCAGGGTGGCCTTTTGCAGTTGGCAGATCGTAATTTTATTATTATTTTATTTTATTAATTTTATATTATTTTATATAATTTTATATTGATATTATTATTATTATTATTATTATTATTATTATTATTATTATTATTATTATATGTTCTGACTAAAAAATAAATAAAGAATTTGCCATTTGATTCACTGACTAAATCTAGGTATTGCTGAATTTGCAGAGGATCAGTTTGCCTTAACTGAAATAAATCATTCTTCATTAAACTTTCACTTATCAGGCATTTGAAAAAGGGGAGCCTTATCACAAGAAGTAGGTGAATCATAATTACAATATGTTAACAGTGGGACTTATCACATAATGTCATTTCTCTTTTGTTATTCATCTGGTGGGAGACCATTGGAAAGTGTTTCTCTTTAAGAAGGAGGTCATTAGTAGTTTATTTGTGTTTGGAAAACAAACACTTTCCAGGCTATCTCCCATTGGAAGAGCAGCAGAAGAGGAGTGACTTCATGTGATAAGTCTCAGCCAAAGATACTGCTACCCTGCTATAATTGCGATTTGCCTGCCTTGTGTGATAAGCACCAGAATGAAATCTATGTATTGACAGGAGTAAAAAGAAACCTGGATGAGCGACTGAGAGATTGTACGATTAAATGCCATTCTTGGCAACATCCTCCATCAACTTGACAGTTCCCAGATGAGCTGGACTGTCCCCATTCCAAAGCTAGAGTCATATTGTGGGGTTTTTAATTCATGTGGGGGCGGAGTCCCCAGTGGTGCAATGGGTTAAACCCTTGTGCCAGTAGGACTGCTGACCAACAGGTCAGTGGTTTGAATCTGGGCAGAGTGGGTGAGCTCCCTTTGTCAGCTCTAACTCCCCATAAGGGGCCATGAGAGAAGCCTCCCACAAGGATGGTAAATCATCAAACACCTGGGCAACGTCCTAGCAGACAGCCAATTATCTCACACAGAAGTGATTTGCAATTTCTCAAGTCTCTCCTGACATGAAAAAAAAATTCATGTGGGGGGAAATCCAGCATGGAAGACTGCAATATTTTAAATATATATATTTTGAAGGAGTCAGAAGCAAAATGTACTCCATGCCACTCTCTTTAAATCCCATGACCTGGCCTATAGCCTAACATTAATGTCTCTGTTGACAATTTAATCAATGACAACTTGTTAAATGATCTAAATGATTTCAATTACTGTAGCTAATGCTACGGAAATTTATTTATTTATTTATTTATTATTTATTTACAGTATTTATATTCCGCCCTTCTCACCCCCAAGGGGACTTAGGGAGGATCACATTGTATACATATAAGACAAACATTCAATGCCATATACACATAGAACAAAGACAGAGACAGACACAGAGGCAATTTAACCTTCTCCTGAGGGGATGTTCGATTCTAGCCACAGGGGGGAGCAGCTGCTTCATCATCCACTGTGATGGCATTTCCTCATTCCAACACCGTAAATTAGTTAATTTTGCCTCCCCACTTTATAAGTGGTACCTTATTTCTACTTGATACATGCAACTATCTTTCGGGTTGCTAGGTCAGCAACGAACAGGGGCTATTTTTTATTTTTTTTAATTGACGGGTGCTCACCCTGCCACGAGCTGGCCTCGAACTCATGACCTCGTGGTCAGAGTGATTTATTGCAGTAGCTTTGTAACTTCTAAAACTTAACATCATCAAATTAATTTCCAAATTCAACATTCCATACTTTGATAAAAATAGTATTGGTGGGGAAGGAGAGACTTTTGAAATAATTGACAAATTGGACAGTATTTTTGTGCAATCATTATTGTATAGTATGGCCTCCATAACCACAGGGCTCCTCTCCAGAGAGCAAGTCCCTTAGGGAGTTCCCTCTAACTTGTAGGAATAGAAGGAATATATGGAAATATTCAGAAAATGGTCAAAATTTATTTCTCATAAAAAAAACCCTGAAGAGAGGAATCCTAGGACAATATCCTAGGACAATATAAAATTAATGTTTTAAGAAGGAGGTGCCCACTTTGTTACCACCTGCTTTGCTCTTGCAGAATTCTGGGAAATGTAGTTTAGGGTGGAGCCTTTTGGAATTATCTTCCAAGAGATCCTCTGCTTCCTTAAACTACATTTCCCAGAATTCTACAAGGATAAAGCAGGCAATAGCAAAGTGGGCACCTCCACTTTAGAACCCTAAAAAAATATTGTTTCTGGATAAGAATATTCCAATTCAATACTGTGCCAAATTGGCATATAATGTTATGTAGCCCCCAACAAGTTTTTTTTTTGTACAAAAAGTAATCTGTGAATTTTCTGCAGGATAAATCCCAAACTGTGAAAAATTGCTAAAATTATTGTTTACTTCTTTCTGAAATGAAATTAGTGAAGGTTTTCATTGGAGAGTATTGCATACTACAGGTATGATGTCTGGACTCAACACAAATAGCCCACTTATATACAAAATAGAAAATAAATAAGTTCAGCGAATAATTTGACTGTTACAATTATACTGTTAAACTTCACAGTAATCACAAACAATATTGAATGGGTTTTGTACAATCACTCTGAAATAATATCAACGCTGTGTGTTCTTATGTTGAGTTGATCATGAATCAGCCGACCACAACTGGTTTAGGCCTTACCCCAGGCCTTGTTCTGGTGGTCTGAAAATGTTATATACATCAACATTTGCTACAAATATATCCATTGAATATCATATAATAAAAAAAAACATTTTAAGGTGCTAACAATACAGTAGAGTCTCACTTATCCAAGCCTCGCTTATCCAAGCTTCTGGATTATCCAAGACATTTTTGTAGTCAATGTTTTCAATATATCATGATATTTTGGTGCTAAATTTGTAAATACAGTAATTACAACATAACATTACTGCGTATTGAACTACTTTTTCTCTCAAATTTGTTGTATAACATGATGTGTTGGTGCTTAATTTGTAAAATCATAACCTAATTTGATGTTTAATAGGCTTTTCCTTAATCCCTCCTTATTATCCAAGATATTCACTTATCCAAGCTTCTGACGGCCCGTTTAGCTTGGATAAGTGAAACTCTACTGTAGTTATAAACTTGACACTTGTTCTACTTAGAGATACAGGTTTTTATACATAGTGAAATCTAAACCAAAGGAACAAAATGTGGCGTTAAGCATTTGAAAGTCACATATACAGAAAATAAATGTTTTATCAAGATGTAAACGTATTTTACAGAATAAATGTGTAAGGTTTCCCCTGATGCTAAGTCCAGTCATGTCTGACTCTGGGGGTTGGTGCTCATCTCCATTTCTAAGCCGAAGAGCCGGCATTGTCCGTAGACACCTCCAAGGTCATGTGGCCGGCATGACTGCATGGAGTGCCGTTTTCGAACTGCTAGGTTGGCAGGAGCTGGAGTTAACAGCGGGCACTCAAGCCGCTTCCGGGGTTTGAACCTGGGACCTTTTGGTCTGCAAGTTCAGCAGCTCAGCGCTTTAACACACTTCACCACCGGGGCTCCTTAATAAATGTGTACTCACGGGATACTCTGCTGTGTGTTTAGTTCTAATTGCGAGTATGAGAAACATCTGAGAGTTCCCTCAAGGTACTCAATTTACTCAAATTGGGATGGTCTCTGGACTACCGCATCCTCTATATACACATTTAAAAATCATTAAAAAATTGTGTGGTTTGACATTAGAGAAGAATCATTCTTCAATACAGCTCATGCTTTAGAATAGTAGCTAAACGGCATCTTCTTTGACTCAGAAATGAATAAGTAAAATGACTTTTTCAAGCACTGCAAGGTTACAGAAGCGTGCACTAACCATTATTATCTCCTGGCATTTGTAGACTTTTTTTGGCCCATTTCTGTTCACTAATGAATTGGAATCATAGCTGCTCCAAAATTACTGCAGTGGAGGTTGGGCAACTTCTGGTGTGGAATTTGTTCTGCCAGACTGCAAAGCATGATTGCACAGCTATGCGCCACCCTTCATTAGAGCCAAGGATATTCCTTCACACCCTGCCCCGCCTGGCAGGGGCAAGGCTGCACGTATGCCTCCAGACAATGAGGCTACTGCACCTTTTGCTTCTAATTAATGAGATTAAGAAGGGACGAGGTGAGGTGCATTTTCATCTGTGCTTGTAAAGCAATTGTAGAAATGAAATGGCAAGTCTTCTGATGTGCAACTTTTCAAGTAGCTTCTAGGCAGGACATCTTCAGCCCTTATTATAATGTGCCTGCACGGCCAATAAATTTAGGCAACCACCATCAAAGAAAGCTAGCCAGTGCTGCACAACTGTAAATGCACATTGGTCCACCGATGCTCTGAAGACTGCAGGAAATGAAATGGTAATATTTTTTTCATGGCCCACTCATTCCCAAATAGTCTTCCTGAAACCATGGATGATGATGCTCATAGTATCAAATTTACCATGTGCTAAGTGGGCAGGACAGGTAAGCAAATAGCAAATCCAGATTGGAAACGGTAAGGAGCATCTTGAAATCTGGAGGTAGTCTATGTTGGCTTATAAAATCATCTAAGAAGGAGAAAAGAAAGAGAAATTGGGACAACATATCTGCATAAAATGAAAAGATGTGTTAATTCATTATATAAGGTAAAGGTAAAGGTTTCCCCTGACGTTAAGTCCAGTCATGTCTGACTCTGGGGGTTGGTGCTCATCTCCATTTCTAAGCCGAAGAGCCGGCATTGTCCGTAGACACTCTCCATGACTGCATGGAGAGCTGTTACCTTCCCGCCGGAGCGGTACCTATTGATCTACTCACATTGGTATGTTTTCAAACTGCTAGGTTGGCAGAAGCTGGAGCTAACAGCAGCCGCTCATGCCACTCCTGGCGTTTGAACCTGGGACCTTTCAGTCTGCAAGTTCAGCAGTTCAGTGCTTTAACACACTTCGCCATCAGGGCTCAAGGTATGGATACTTGCATGGAAAATAACAACTGTAGTCTCCTAGGTAGTCCAAAACCAAGGACAGCATAGATTTACTTTCGCATGCTTTTCTGCGATGATGGAAGGATGAATGCCTGCTTCTTCAATGTAAGGACAATTTCTTTGCCAGTCTCTCCATCGCTGTTGCTAGCCCTTACCACTATTCCCCTTTCCCTATATACAGGTGATTCTATATGGGCAAGAAACCCTGTTCTTGCCTCAAATTTTCTTCTGACTGTTTCTATGACATTTGCCAAGTTTAAGTGAGTATCATGGGGTTTTCAGGTTTAAATCAATGTTGCCCTGCTTTTGGGCAAAGTTGGGGGATACTTTGCAGTTTGCTGCTCCTCACTCATCATTCTCCAACAGTTGGATTACTAACTTGAAGGTTGCCGGTTTGAATCCAACTCGGGGAGACCGAGGATGAGCTCCCTCTATCAGCTCCAGCTCCATGTGGGGATATTATAAAAGCCTCCCACAAGGATGGTAAAAACATCAAAAATCAGCAGAGTGTCCCCTGGGCAACGTCCTTGCAGACGGCCAATTATCTCACACCAGAAGCGACTTGCAGTTTCTCAAGCCACTCCTGACATGAAAAAAAAAAATCTCCAATGTTACAAGCTGAAACAGTACTCCCAAGGAAACTTTAAGCTTTTTTGAATTCTTTAGCTTTCTATCATCTCATGTTTTTCCATTCCCAGCTCTTTTTCCACATACATACCTGTTAGGGATGAAAAAGGGAACAACTGTACAGTCAAGATTCTCACATTACATGCATTGTTATTGTCACGTATGCCCCGGTGACACAGAACAAGTTGCTCCTTTCTTAGAGATCCCCTTCTGCATATGATATCAATAGGTAATATAGATTTGCTCTGATACATTCTCCTTTTTTATCACCATCCACTAAATCCTCTCTGCTCCTTTTTGCACATGAATCAGAACTGACTTCTTCTCCCTCTCCTTTCCCATAGTGATTGCGCCGAGGACTGTGTTCCATCTATTGAATGCCACAAAACCAATAATTAGACAAATAAAAAGGAATACAACATAAGAGCAGAACCTCAAAGCATTTTTTTCTTGCTTGTCTGAGAGGTGTGGTTTTGTCTTAGATGATCAAGGCAATTTCTAACTCATTTGGATCAAATTCATCATGTAATTAAGGAGCTGCTCAAGCATAGAATCTAATTGTCAGCCTTCCCCTTAGGGGAAAGGGAATCCATCACTCGTCTCATGTGTATGGGATGCCAAACTCTCCTGCTGAAGTGAAAGCTTGATGCCTTTTAACTGACTTCAGGGGTGTGGTAAGAAATTCAGGCAATGTAGAGGTTTATGAGCAAGATAAAAGTAGGATCCATCATCTTCCGCCACCTGTTTTAAAGTTTCTCTCTTAGCTACACTTTCTGATCTCACACTTTGGCCACCATGCCTGACAATGGTGATGATAGTGTTAGTGGTGTCATTCGTAATTGTTCAGCGAATGATTTTTGTTCAGTGACAGAACTCATGCCTTGGAGGCAGGAGGTCCCAAATTCAGTCCTAGGCACCTCAATGAAGAGATAGGAAAGATTCCATTCTGAAACATTATAAAATCATGGGCCATGCCACACACCATATTTGCCAACATTAAACTAAATGGAGCAATGCTCTGACATGGCATAAGGCAGCTGCCTATATTTCTCTCCCCCCCCCCCCCCCCCGATTTTGCTTGGTTGCCATCTTGTCCCATCCAGAAAATGGGAGTCAAGTGTTACAAACTCCAGGGCTGGAGCCAGGGCTGGAGCCTGTTACTTCTGTGAAGTCTCAGGAAGTTTCCTTGGAGGATGGGAATGTTTCGGTTAGATCTGCTATTAGGGAAACAGAAAGTGGTTCTCATGAGAATCTGCCAGGAATTGACTCTGAAAGGAATTTGGAGGCGACAGTGACTCTGCCTATAACTCAGGAATTAAAATTCCAAAGAGATAGCGCGAAGCAGAGACAGCTATATTTTTCCCAGAGGCTGAAAAATAAGCAAAGGGCACCCAGGTGTGAGAAAGGGTGATATCATGGGCAAGATTTCTTAAGCGATCTGCAACAATGTTCATTGTGAGTTCAACATTGGATTTTCAAGTCGCCTGTTTTGGGAGCTCTGTGTTAAGAATTCTTGCCATTAATTCTGTGCCTTGCTTTCCTATTTAAGATCAGTGCCTCTCAATTGGATTGCAGTTCTTTGTTCAAGTTTTCAAATCATTGGATTATAGTTCTTTTTTCAAGTTTTCAACCCTTTGGACTATAGTACTGTGTTTAAGATTTCAAAACTCTGGATTATAATTCTTGGTTTAAGTTTTAAGTTAACCCTTGGATTACAGCTTCTTGTTTTTACCTTTTGGGATTTTAGGATTCATGTTCAGAGTTGGTCAACGATAATTGTTGTGCCCAAGAATATCAAGCTTATGGATGTTACTTGGAAAATGCTTTTAAAGTCTGGATTTTGAATGATTATTTCGGAATGACTTTTGGATTATTGCTTATTCATTTTTGAACCTGCCTTTTCTATTAAATACTTTTTTCTTAATAAACTTCTTACTTATTGTGAAATACCTTTGAACTGTGTGGTGTTAGGGTGAAAAGGAGTCAGGTGGCTGGGCTACAACAATAATATATACTTACTAATATATGCCTGATGAATGTCTTGCAGTGAATGCACAATGATCTGTTTGTTTGTGAGATAATTAAGGAGCCTTAACGGTCCTTAATAATGTGAACTATACCCTGCTTTGAAAAGAGCTTCATTCCTAGGGCTGGGGGAATGGTCTCTGGAATTTTCTCAGAAGCCACAGCATATTTACAAAGGAAAAAAGCTGGCATGACTTTAGTATGCTGCAGTGATGTTTTCATAATCCTCGTGTTTTCATCATCCTCATGTCTCTCGCTTTATTTAACCATATCTGACCCTTTCTATTGCAGAAGATGGGAAATGAAATACATGACTTCCATCTAATCATGAACTGAAATACTTGTATATGTAGAAAGACTTTAAAATCGTGCAAAATATATTTGCTAAATGGTTTATAAGAGAAATACAAAAGTTGAATTTTATCCATCTCAAAATGACAGAACACACAGACTCCTCTGAAAGGATATTCCCAGAAACTCAATGTCTTGAAGTGTTTCTCGTCATCACAACGTCTCACCTTCACAACTAGAGTCAGCTTGCAGAAATGTTCGTGCTTCTGTGATGTGTTTGGAATGAGCCCCCATGGGAAAGGCAAAACCTTATTAAATCCAAACATGCTCTTGTGCTCAATTTGATGTGATTTAACAGTTTCACAGCAACACCCAGATAAAGTTTTATAGATTTCCCTCAGTTCAAGTAGCCTTCTGCTAGCAGGTTCAGGCAGAATAAGGAGCAGCCGGCATAACATTTGTAGCAGCAACTCTTGTGTTTTGAAATGCAGCCAGCATGCCATCCCTCCCTTGCGTACAGGGTTTCTGCTGTTCACTTAATAGCTCACGGTTGATAGACAGGTAGAAGGTAAAGCAGCTTTGTTTGATAGCCTAAGGCAAAAAAGCAAAAGGAGAGAGAGAAACAAGCATCGGCAAAATGAGTTCTGCAGCAACCAGCTCAGGCTAGTTGAATAATATTGTGTACGTATAGACTGTGGCCTATATAGCACAGAGACTGACACAATTTTCTCTATGTTTCATTAAGATTTTTAAGACCAATAGCAGCATCTGAACCCCATTTTGGCCTAGTCCAGTGGTTTCAACTATATATTTTCTTTAACTAAGTGTGGACACGACCTGGGGAGAGAGAATGTCTAAGGGTGCATCTACACTAGCCACAAATACCGTTGCTGATCCAGAGTGAGGTACTCCAGGTAAGCGTTGCCAAGGTCCACATGGCCAATTTTTGAGCTGACTTGGGGGTGAAATGGCAGACACACTGAGCCATCCATAGCATCAATATGGCTGAGCAGCACCAGAACGAGTTTGGCACCAATGAACCATCAGCCTTTACCTTTCTTCCCATTGTGATGCATATGGGGCATATAAATAGCACTGAAGATATGGTTTACTCCAGATTCTCGGGGAAAATTCAGAGCAACCCATGCCTTTTGTTAATGCAGTTCAAGGTCCAGTTTAGTGACTCTGGTCTGAATTAACCCAAATCAGCCCTGTGTGTCATGCAGCCACCACAGAGCTGATCAACTAGATAAGTGGTTCTCAACTTGGTGTCCCCAGGTGTTTTGGCTGAAAACTCCAAGAAATCCCAGCCAGCTTACCAGCTGTTAGGATTTCTGGGAGTTGAAGGCCAAAAATATCTGGGGACCCTAGGTTGAGAACCACTGAACTAGATGGATGGTTCCCAATCTTTGTTCTTCCATAAGTTTTGGACATCAGCTCCCAGAATTCCTGACCATCAATCAAACTTGCTTAGGTTTCTAGGAGTTGATGTCAAAAATACCTAGGGGAACCAAGGTTGGGCCAAAATCCAATTTCTAGTCTTGGGTAGACCCATTGATTCAATAAGAATTCACAAGTTTAGATTTACTATTCAGCAGTATTATTTACTAGTTTTCTCACCATATTTTTTCTCTTTTTGTTCTGCTTTTATTAACATTTCTGTTTTTATTCCTGATATTTTTACTTTTATTGTTACAGTAGAGTCTCACTTATCCAAGCCTCGCTTATCCAAGCCTCTGGGTAATCCAAGCCATTTTTGTAGTCAATGTTTTCAATATATCATGATATTCTGGTGATAAATTCGTAAATACAGTAATTACAACATAACATTACTGTGTATTGAACTACTTTTTCTGTCCAATTTGTTGTATAACATGAAGTTTTGGTGCTTAATTTGTAAAATCATAACCTAATTTGATGTTTAATAGGCTTTTCCTTAATCCCTCCTTATTATCCAAGATATTTGCTTATCCAAGCTTCTGCCGGCCCGTTTAGCTTGGATAAGTGAGACTCTACTGTACTTACAAGTATGAGCAAAAGTGGAAGGGCAGAGAGCTACATTAGCTCCCAGACGATCTTGGTGGAATTCTGCTCCCTGCCACACACACTCCAGCAAAGAATACAATTTTTGCCTTCAAATGCCCTCTAGGTGATGAGGAAGCATTTTCACCATTTTGCATGCTTCTCAGAACATATTTTGCAAAGGAGATTTTTTTAAACAACAAGTGATTAAAAGTATAGTAGGAGTAGTGCTTAACACACAGCTAATTTAAGATTTGCTTTTGTGGATTTTTTAATTCTGAATATTTTCAAGATGGGGTTGGTTGAATCTATAAATGCAGAATCCAGGATACAGAGGGACAACAGTATTGAATTTTCAATCCAGAAACAAGGGACTTTGATGTGAAGCTCATGAATCAAGGTAAGCCAGAATATTGAAGCTGAACGTAGCATCTCTTGAAGAGTAATTCTGTTTTTGGCTGTGTTACTGTGTCATCTCAGCTGACACTATTTGTCAGATATGGGCAAAGCTCAACCTTGCCCTCACCCCGAGGTGGTTTTCTGGCTCTCAACGCCTTCAAACACAATGGACTGTCCTTTATTTATTAACAAATTGAATCTCCTAGAAATCTTCAGAAGTGGTGATTAATCTTTGAACTATCCCCCACACCACACCCACACTATTTAGCATTTAAAAAGTACCCATTTTCCAAAACAAGAAACCATTCCAAATTTTTAATATTTTGCAGTCTGTGTAGTACCAGGGAAAGATCATAAGTCCGGACTCTCAGATACCCACCTTCTGACGTATGTAGATACAAATAAGATCAGGTGAAGTAAGCTGAAGCCAATTTACACTTCATAATTATATCATCATGATTCCACTCTAATCATGATGGAATCCTAAAGTCTTTTTCTGGTGAGACACTATCAGAAAATTCTAAATATGCTCCCTTATTTAGATAGAACAATGGCAGGTAAAGGGGGATCAGGGTTGTGTACAGTGTTCCCTCACTTATTGCTGGAGTTGGGTTCCAGGACCACCCACAATAAGTGAAAATCCACAAAGTAGGGACACTATATTTATTTTCATATTTATACATTATTTTAGTAGTTATACACTATTTTAAGTCTTTATCAACCAATCGTGTGTTGATAAATTGCCTCCTTCTCTTTCTGTTGCCGCTTGGGCTCCTTTTCTCTCCCTTTGGCTTCTCCTTCTTCCCTTCCTTAGGCTGTAATTTTTTATGATTTATAATAGTTTTTTAGAGTTTATTAAAAACTGCGAAACAGCGAATCCACGAAAAGTGAACCACGAAGTAGTGAGGGAACACTGTAATGTGAAAGGACTCCAATTCCGAATTTCTTTAAAAGGCCAGTACAATTCTCTAGGTAGCCAACTACCAAAAATGTGATAGCTGCAATAAATAAGATATTTGCTTCGTCTCACTCGTTCAGTCGTTTTCGACTCTTCGTGACCTCATGGACCAGTCCACGCCAGAGCTCCCTGTCGGCTGTTGCCGCTCCCAGTTCCTTCAAGGTCAAGCCAGTCAATTCAAGGATTCTGTCCATCCATCTCGCCCTTGGTTGGCCTCTCTTCCTTTTTCCTTCCATTTTCCCCAGCATCATGATCTTCTCCAAGCTTTCCTGTCTTCTCATGATGTGGCCAAAATACTTCAACTTTGCCTCTAATATCCTTCCCTCCAGTGAGCAGTTGGGCATTATTTCCTGGAGGATGGACTGGTTGGATCTTCTTGCGGTCCAAGGCACTCTCAGGATTTTCCTCCAGCACCAAAGTTCAAAAGCGTCTATCTTCCTTCGCTCAGCCTTCCTTATGGTCCAGCTCTCGCAACCATAGGTTACTATGGGGAATACCATTGCTTTAACTATGCGGACCTTTGTTGCCAGTGTGATGTCTCTGCTTTTCAGTATTTTATCGAGGTTGCGAGTATTTTATCTCCTCCCAAGAAGTAGACGTCTTCTGATTTCCTGGCTGCAGTCTGCATCTGCAGTAATCTTCGCACCTAGAAATATAAAGATATTTGCTTAGGAATGTGAATTTTACTAGTTGGATAAATCCCACCCCACTAGCCAATTCCATCCCACTGGCCAATTAAGCATACTGTAACCAATTATGTTCATTATGCTGTTGAAAATTTTAAGTGGTGTTTAAAATTCATCTCTTTGTACATGATTAAAGCATCTTATAATATAATGAATGCTATAATAGATTAGCAAAGCAGTTTTTAAAAACTATTTCAAATAAAAGGGCCATCCAAAAACAGTTGGATATTTTAAAAAATTCAGAGTCTCATTTTTTGCCCTCAAAATCCTGATTTTAGAATTTCATCAAATGCAGTGGTTTTTAAATCAAAATACCATCTGGTTATTGCTGTTTTAAATACTTGGGACTAGCCATCCCACGCAGCCACATTACACAGCAGACTGAGGTGTTGAGTGCCAACAAGACTGCAGCCAAAATGAGGTCATTGAGAAAAAAAGGAGGTATTCACATGTTCAGGGGAAGCCAAGATTTGCAGAAGCACAAAAAAAATCTATATACCCAAGAGGTAACTTCTTACCACTCAAAAAATATTTCAATAAAAAAACCATGCTCAGGAATCAGGGGATGTAAAAAGACAAAGAGAAATGGAATTGGGGGAGCCGGTAGGTTTAGCTAGTAGCTACATACTGTAGTTCAGTGGTAGAACACTTGCTTTCTTGTGCACAAAATCCAATGTTAATTCCTGGCAGCTTGAGGTACAGCTAGGAAAATTCATGTCTGAAGAAACAGGCCTTAGGAGCTGTGGCCAGCTAGTGTCAACAATATTGCATATCCTCCAACTGTTCTGATTTGGAAGATTACATTTTTCAACTCCTCTAAAAATGTCAAGTTTCTCTCTCCTCCTCTCACTTTTCCCCTTTGTCCACAGCCTAAATCAGCAACTGAAACTGAGTTCCCAGTGGAAAAATACTTTGCACTTAGTTAACTCAGGACTTTATCATACGAGGCTGGTAGTTCACAATTATAGTAGAATAACAACATATTTAGGCAGTATGTCTCACCAAATTTCTTGTGTTGTGTGATAATTATTAGTAAAGGTAAAGGTTTCCCCTGACGTTAAGTCCAGTCGTGACCGACTCTGGGGGTTGGTGCTCATCTCCATTTCTAAGCTGAAAAGCCAGCGTTGTCCATAGACATCTCCAGGTCATGTGGCCAGCATGACTGCATGGAGTGCTGTTACCTTACCGCTGGAGCAGTACCTATTGATCTACTCACATTGGCATGTTTTCGAACTGCTAGGTTGGCAGGAGCTGGGGCTAACAGCGGGCACTCATTCCGCTCCGGGGATTTGAACCTGGGACCTTTTGGTCCGCAAGTTCAGCAGCTTAGCGCTTTAACACACTGTGCCCCCAGGGGCCCCATGATAATTATTACTCTTTTGTATTTAAATAGCTGATGCAGCAAACTTTTTCATTTATGAAAAAAAAATCAATTACTCCCAATATCACTGCTTTTCTATCTCTTGGGTGTAATGGGTCTCTTTCACAGAAGTTTTATTGCAGAGACACTCACATACTGTGATAAAAACATTAAAACTTCTACAAAGAACACTCCTTTTGTGCCACA